>NC_056750.1:821297687-821402687 GCF_019279795.1 Protopterus annectens
CCTCTAGTTGTGACATGTGGCCCTCAAGCAGGCGTAGCAGATCTCCAAACTTGCTGCGGAGCTAGCTACGCACCACACCCTGGACCAGGCGACGGGTGACAGTGTTCTGTCCACACCCACTCCCAGGTGGGGGTGAGCCCCATCCCCTGAGGTGGTTCCACCCAAAGGTGGTGCAGGGCCAGCGGACAAGGAGGTCCCGGGGTGAGCCTCAGATGTGCTGGTGCCCGGTTCCATGGCCAGCTGAGGTGGGACAGGTGGGTCCGCTGGGACCGGCCTTCACAAACGTGCTATGGTGTTCAAATTTACAACATATGTGGGTTAGTAATAGTCAACACATTCCAGAATTAGGTATAAAAGCATGCATAGGTATTCCCATAAACCCGAAACACCAGATATGGAACAGTTGCATAGCAAACAGAACACATGCATATATGGAACCACAGTGGCCGTTACAACAGCATGCAGGTACATTGATGGCAGCATGCCACCAATGTGGGTGTATTTCAACATGGCACATGCATAGGAACAAATTTAAGTATTTATCAAACAATAGGACATATGCCCCAACAATAAATTTAATGGAGCACATACCGATTGAGTTGTGTATTTAGTTTATTGTTGCAGATATGGTGGGGGACGGTGAGAAAGATGTCAATTGACAACTAGTATATTCCTGTAATTCTCATTACTTTCCTAGTCAGTGCTATGATCGGTACCTTACAGGTTTTACTACACTACCCTATGGCCTTACTTTGGACAGTGGTATGGATGTAGACAATTGGGTCCACTTCATATGACTGACAGTTCATATGACTGAAATTCATTTGGTCGACAGTTCATTTGGCTGACAAAAAGTATTCAAGGCAAAAACTTGGGATTTGCCCCCCTCCCCACTGTTGTGCGACCGTGGAGTTGTTATATATAGTTGGGGGGGTGTGGGGGGCACAGCCCCCCACATTGGGGGGTGTGGGGGGCAAAGCCCCCCACCTATACTTTTTTGTCAGCCAAATGAACTGTCGACCAAATGAATGTCAGTCATATGAACTTTCAGTCATATGAAGTGGACCCAGACAATTATATACATGAACTGAGTTTTACCTGCAGTATACACCTCTTGCCTGGTACACTTGTGGAGGTATTGTTTGTTAACACTACCTGTTTCTACACACATTCCCAGATTCCAGGTTGATGTTATGCACATACCTGCCCATCTCTTATTGCACACACTCTGGGCATGTCTTGACAACATGCAGGTGAACTGGGACATATTTTTACTATTGTCCTCTTAAACCTTTGGTGATTTGTATGACAGGTTTGTTTTCATTGACATTTTCCAAATACGTACAGGCCTGACAGTCAGTTATATGACATGAAATGTTGCCTACATGTCGAAGATTAGCACACTGATATGCCAGGGGGACAGGGTAACAGCCGGCAGATATGGGCCAATTTAATGGACATTCTGGACAATTCTGTACACTTGTGGGGTATGATTCTGCATACCGCTTACTACTACTCTCAGGATTAGAACCATGGCTGTGTCTGCTAAAAATAAAACAGTGTCCATCACAGTTGAGTGTACTATATAGATATTGGTGTGTATCTCTTCTCTGATTTCTGTCTATAAGTCTCCTGTGGTTTTACAATCTGACCTTGTAATGATTACACTGTTATACAGAATTTCCTAGACAGTTTACTATGTAGCACAGTGTGGGTCATAGTGATGAGTAATACCTTATTATTCAGAGCAACTGCAACACTAACAATGCCATACAATACCAGAGTAAACAGTACCAGTACAGGATATCAATCTTTTACTTCTAGGCACAGTTTTCGTATCATACTGACCTGTGGGGACAATGTTTGTTAGCACTACCTGAATGTTGCCACACACATTACCAGATTCCACATTAGTATTATGCACATACGTCTCACTGTGTTACTTACTGCACACAGTCTGGTCACAGCTTCACAGCATTGGGATGGAGATGGGACATGCTTGACTTATTACTTTCATAACATTTTGTGGAGTTGCTAGAGTGACAGGTTTGTTCTTATAGATGTCTGACAATCAGTTGTATTTCCTATTTGCTGCCTAACAAAGTCCAAGAAACAGGTGTAGAATAGCTAGACGTACTGGTGAACCAACATGAGATTAAATCCAGTAACAAAAGGCAAAGCACGACCATCCATATAAAAAGGGTTTATTACATCAAGCTTTCGAGCTGAAACTCTCTTTCTTGAAAAAGAGTGTCAACTCGAAAGCTTGATGTAATAAACCCTGTTTTATTTGCTGCCTAAATGTCTGGGATCATCCCACTGATTTGATAGGGGGGACAGGCTGCAGATATGGGCAATTTACTGGACATTCTGGACATATCTATACAGTTGTGGGGTATAATTCTGCATACAGCCTACTACCACTCCCAGGATTTGAACCATGGCTGTGTGTGCTAAAAATACAACAGTTCACGTCTCAGTTGAGTGTGCTATTTGGATTATGTTGTCTGTCTTTTCAATGTTTTCTGTATAAGTCTCTCTCAGTTGTACTATGTGACCTCTTGTGATTACAACAGTCATATACAGACATTCCTACACATTTTATTTATGTAGCACAGTGTGGGTAACAGTGCTTAATACAACAGAACTATTAAGAGATTGCAACTCTACATTACCATATGATACCAGAGTAAACACATGCAGTGCAGCAGTTAGACCTTTACTGTCCGGCTATTATGCTTTTACTTAAATACAACCTATATGAGACTGTACCTGCCATATTCATCTGGTGTATGCAGTACATGCCTTAAACAATACTGGTTTTATACAGGCAAGTAACTTACTACTATGTCTAGATTTATTTCCTATGACAGTACCTGCAAGAGTATTACTAACCTGTCTCGCGTTGCAGCTGCGGAAAACTACAGGCATGGGCTTCCTGGTTTGCAGCCCACTCAACTGCCACTGTGAAAGACTTAAGAGTAATATTTAGCCACATCTATCTATCATATGCATGAGCTGGCAATTATTAAACAGGTAGTGGACCGATACACATGGCTGGGACATCCCCCATCCTCCTAGCCTCTTGGATTCACTGATCCAACAGATCCCCCTTTCTCCACTTCAGGTCGGCATTGTCATACCTGACCTGCTCACCAGTTCAGGGTATGCCAGTTGTACTGGTGAGGTCACGGGCAAGATGGTCCTAGTCTTCCTCTTTGTATTGGCAACCCTAGTACTGGCCCTGCAGCAGTCTCTGGTCATGTTCTTTCACAAGGAGTCCTGCCATGACTCTGGACTCCTGGATCCCCCAGCGCTGTGACCAAAAGTGCCCATCCTCTCCCATACCAATCATAGTGCCTACAGGAGGAAGCTGCAACCAGTTATGAGATGTATTCCCACCTATTGGGTTTAAATAGGGCCGATTTCACACTCTTTGCTGTGATTGGACAGTTTTGAAAATGATAAGCTATGGTCAAACCTGATTACCTGAGGTTGGCATTGCCTAAAGGAGTATACCAATGGGAAAACTGAGTTAGTTGGCCTACACATTGCTTATACCTAGTAAGCTGGGCTGTGCAATGCTTAGAGTTGCTTCATTTTTAATTTGCATACTATTTGCTTTTTGGCATTGATTTATTATTCATTACCTGTTATATATGTGTTTGGTATCCATGATTCATGTGTATGTACACTGTATGGGGTCCTTGTGTTTATTAGGGGATTTCAACACTTTATTACAATGCCACCTCACATCTGGGCTTAATGCAGTACTCCATTTCACATATTTATGTTATGTAGTAGGTTATACTACATAAAACTGTATATCGATTCCTTTCACATGTTCAGTTTGATTTTCCTATAGTGAGGATCTGTCTGGTGATACCTAATACTATGTACTGCTGTGATGGTTTAGTGGTTAACTATTGTGACTATAGTGTACAGGATCCTGGTTTCAAGACCTACAAAGGTTGTTTATCTTGTTTCTGGCCAGAACAGCGGCTGTTGCATATAGAGTGATTAAGGCACTTTTAAGCAATTGTAAGCAGGTTTGTGCAATGGTAAGCAATACTTACCTCAGGTTAAATATGCTTACGGAGAGTTAGCTTTAATATTGCTTAACTTGTGTGAGCATTGCTTACCCCCACAGTAATGGGCTTAAACCCGCTTACTACTGCTTAAATATGCGTACTCTTGCTTAATAGTGCTTTCTCCTGTTTACCACCGCACTAATTTAGACAGTAATGTAAAATGTTTTTTTGGAAGGTGGTGGATTTGGAAACTCTATGGATTTATCATTCATTACACATTGTACCTTCGATTTATATCCCTGATTCATGTGTACATATACTGTATGGGCCACTTGTGATTATCTGTGGATTTTACAACATTATGATAATGACACCTCACATCTGCATTTAATGCAGTACTCCAGTTCACAAATATATGTTATTTAGTAGGTTAAGCAAGAAAAAATATTGTTCATAAAGTGATTTGACATGGAAAATGGAATGTACTGGTGTGGGACTTGAGCCAGGAATGACTGCTCATAAGGCGAATGCTCTGCCCACTACACTATTGCAGTACTGCTTCATTTGCATATATCATGATTGTTATCCTAGTGTGTCATTTAAGCTGTAATAAACATAGTTAAGCAATGGGCAAACCCGTGCACCTACAGTTAAATTTTATCTGTTTGATTTAAAAAAAAAGAAGCTTGTTTATATTTTATATATTAACTATTGCTCTTATAAACTTTGAGAGATGTTGCTGGTGGTATCCGAGCACCTATGATTGGTCTCACTCATTCTTATTCCTAAACTGCTGTTCTTGCTGCTCTCAGACACACCCCCTGCACTCGTACATGCTCCTTGTCTGTTTAGGAGCTCAGGCAGCATGCCTTCATTAATATGCCTGGCTGGCTGCCATCCTGCTCCTAAACGTCCACTTCCGTACAGGACTAAGCTAGTCCTGCATGGAAGTATAGTGAATCCGGGGGCTAGTCTTCTCAATTCTGATAATACATTATGCAAATAACCTTCTCCATTGTTTTTCCACAAAAATAAAGTAAAGTTATGGGTCTTTGTGACTCTGCATCTGTCTGGTTCCACTATCCCTTAAATATGGGTTGAACAAGTGCATGTCTCCAATCTTAAGTTATGGGTCTGTGTGACTCTGGGTTTGTCCTGTTACCCTGTCCTTAAATATGCATTGAGCCTGGGCATGCCTCCAATCTTAAGTTATGGGTGTCTGTGATGCTGGGTTTGTCCTGTTCCCCTGTCCCTTAATATGGGTTGAACAAATGAATGTCTCCAATCTTAAGTTATGGGACACTGTGACTCTGGGTTTGTCCTGTTGTTCTTTCCCTTCAGTATGGACTGAACAAGTGCATGTCTCCAATCTTAAGTTATGAGTCTCTGTGACTCTGGGTTTGTGCTGTTCCACTGTTCCTTAAATATGGGTTGCACATGTGCAAGTCTCCAATCTTATATTATGGGTATCTGTGACTCTGGGTTTGTCCTATTTCTCTCTCCCTTAAACATGGGTTGAACAAGTGCACATCTCCAATCTTAAGTTATGAGTCTCTGTGACTCTGGGTTTGTGCTGTTCCACTATCCCTTAAATATGGGTTGCACATGTGCACGTCTCCAGTCTTAAGTTATGGATATCTGTGACTCTGGATCTGTCCTGGTCCCCTATCCCTTAAATATGGGTTGCACACGTGCACATCTCCAATCTTGAGGACTCTCCTCATACTTTAATGACTTGATGAATAACAAATACAATGATACTGTAATTTCATGCCAAAGTGTTCTTAGGTCATTGTTTCTGATTCTATTTCATCCCTGCACTTTGTGTCCAATGTGCATATTTATTTTTCAATGTAATTTAATTTAATTTTAGCATCAAAGTTAATGGGATATTATTAGCATAATTTCTCACCACCTTTGTGCAACCAAAACTGTTCTGAATAACATTTTGATAAATGTATTTAATGTATTTATTTGTTGTGTTGGAGAACATATTTTACATTCTATACAATGTTAGTTTGTAGGTTTTCAGTCCTACCACATTGTGTGTGTGTGTGTGTGTGTGTGTGTGTGTGTGTGTGTGTGTGTGTGTGTGTGTGTGTGTATATATATATATATATATATATATATATATATATATATATATATATTTGTTTGTCTTTTCGGCTTTTCCGGGTTGGGGTCGCCACAGCAGAACTCCGGTCTGCTAATGACTGGCAGTTGTTTTTTATGGTGTCAAGTTGCCAGCCCAATGCCCAACCTTCAACGAATTCATGCCCATTCAATGCATATCTTTCAAATGCCCATTCGACCGCGGGGAGGACATGTAGACTCCACACAGACGGCACTCCCAACCCAAGCCGAGAATCGAACGTATATATATATATATATATATATATATATATATATATATATATACATATAGATATATATAGATATATATATATATATATAGATATACTGTAGATGTATATAACTTTCTATTATAGGTTCATAGCATGATACTAGGCTATTGGCCCAGAGGCCCTTATAAGCCTAGGCAAGAATTTCACCCATGTTTTCTCAAGGTCAACACCAGTTTCCCCTCTCCAGCAGGGGCACATTTGGGATCCCATGGGTATATTTTTTTGTTTCCCCTCCAGTCATCCAGGTTCCTTTTAAAGAGGGCTAGAGAGGTACTCTGCTTGACATTGAGAGGGAATCTATTCCACAGATGGGGGAGTCTTTGGGACACAAATTTGTCCCGCTAACAAATTCTATTAATGTGACAGACCAGGTTAAGGCCTTGCGTGTGGGTTGCATGAGTGGAGTTTGTCTTATGGGTATGCAGGAAAACTCCATCAAGGCTGGGTCTGAAATGGCCTTGTATGCCAGACACAGGTCACTTCTGAGCAGTCTGTATGAGACTGAGTAGAGGGACAAGGGCTTAAGCCTATCTGTATAGGATATGTGTTTGAGACCCTGGATTTTCCTGGTAAGGATCCTCTGTTGTCTCTCCAACTAATGGGTCTGATAAGGGGAGTACAGGGATATTTTTACCTCCTTGTTCCTGGATGAAATACCATTATTTATGAGGTGGGCCATGTAGAAATACTTCTGTACAAAAGAGGCAACGTCATGGTCAAAAGTCAGGTTGCCATCAACCTGTGTGCCCAAGTCCTTCACAACAGATTACATGATTAATACATTGTTATTAATGTGATAATTAGAGGGGATGACATTTTCTGCAAAGAGGATAATGATGCATTTCTTGGCATTCAGTTTAAGGTCATGCTTCTGTCACCAGTCATTAGTTTGGGTAAGGCCCTCTTGGAGGATGTTTCCATCACTAGGGGAATTTAAGATGGCACCCAGCTTGCATTCATCTGCAAACCTGGTCAGCCAGAAACCACTGGTTTTGGCTTGCATCTCAGAAAAGTATATCCCAATCAGTAGAGGCCCAAAGACCGATCCTTGGGGTACACCACTCATTACCAGTCTACTACTAGAGGTGGCTTCCCCTACTTTGACTGAGTGGGTTCTATCAGTGAGCCTGTTAGCTACCCATCTGGTAACATACGGGTTGATGCCTAGCTGGGAGCATTCATCTATTATGCCCGAGTGAGGAATAGTGTCAAAGGCTTTGGCGAGGTCAAGGTAGGCACTGTGCACTGTCTTCCCCTCATCCATTTCTTTGTTGACAGTTTCAGATAAGTTAACCAAGTTTAACAGGCATGATCTCCCTTTGACAAAACCAAACTGTGTGGGGTCAAGCTTTTGGAAATTGCCAATGTCTTTGTTTATAAGGTCTATGATGATGCATTCCATGGCCTTGCAGATCAGGCTAATTAGGCTGATGGGCCTACAATTACCTGGGACAGTGGAAGCTACACCTTTGTGTAGCGGGATGACAGTGGCTGTCCTCCATTCAGCTGGGATGAAGCTGGTGCTCAGGCTTTGGCTGAATAGGGTGTGTAATGGAGCTGATAGCTCATGCCTGAGTTCATGCAGGATGCAGCTAGGGATGTTATCAGGTCTTATGGAGACTGTATTTTTTGCCTTTGAGAGGTCAGGTGCTGGGGTTTCCTGGTTTACTGATGGAGGGACAAGGGGGGTGAAGTTTTCACTGAGCCTGTCTGCCAGCACATTGGCTATATATGTGGCATTTGTGTATTATGCGCAGTGTCTTTATATACATTTTTTCCCAAAATGTTCTCGATCTTGCCTCACATTATGTTTGTCCAGTTTTATTAGCTTGGTCTTCAAAGTTATAGCTGTAGTTTGCTCTCACTTCATTTTTTTTTCTTTATCTATCATCATGCTTGAATTCCACTTCTGCATTTTGCCAAACTGTTTAGCATTCCTTCACAGAAAGTGGTATAATACTTTATTCTATTTTCCCTTTTCTGTTTCTGTCTTGTACCATGAAGGTCAGGTTGTGACTGAAAAGAGTCTGTCAGCCAATCCACTTTCTTGGTTACCAAACTGAAATTAATAGGTAAGCAAACAAGCACAAAGTGCAATCCTGGTGTTAGAATATATATTAAGGGGAGGTGTGGAGGGCGCATCCCCCCATATTGGGGTGTATGGGGGCATAACCCCCCCACCTAGTTGTCTTTTACCAAATAATGTAAAACAAAACCAGACAACATGAAACCAAAATATGAGGGGGGCTGTGCCCCCCACCCACCCTTAATATATATACTAACTCCAGGATTGCAGTACAGTGGGGAAAAGGACATATACCTTTGACTTGCCTTATTGTACTACTTGCCAGTGAAATGAGTTTTAGGGGAAATGACTTTTAGGTGAAATGAACTTTAGGTGATTTGGTCTCAGTGAAATGAGTTTAGGCGAAATGGGTTTTAGGTGGAGTGACACGTACCCATATATATATATATATATATATATATATATATATATATATATATAGCCATATTTCAACCGGAAGACCAACATTACGCTTCCACGATGGACAGCTACCATGGTTTAGGAAGTGTGGCAGTGTTTTGCATGTGTGGTAGGCATGATTAGCGAAATTTAAAAGTCTTACCTGTGAAATGTCCGCTTTTGCGTGTGTCGCATGTTTCTCGTGTCGTGGGATTGAATTCGGGTCTTCTGACTGTCGGTCGAATGTACATGTACAATATACACACACACACATATATATATATATATATATATATATATATATATATATATATATATATATATATATATATATATATATATATATATATATATATATATATATATATATATATATATATATATATATATATATATATATATATATATATATATATATATATATATACTTCGGGAGACCGAACCGACGGAAGAGGAGACTAAACGACCGACAGGTAGGTTCACCGACAGGGAGATTAAAGACCGACAATTGTGGAATGTCGGGTTAGGCTGTGGGACAGGTGAGTGTGTGTTTGTGTCGGAGGTAGGGTTTAGGTAAGTGTGTGATAGTGAGGGACTGTAGTTTTGGGACGGGTTAAGTGAGTTAGGGTGCAGGTAGGTGAAGTGTGCGATGGTGTGTGAGTTAGGGTTAGGGTGCAGGTAGGTGAAGTGTGCGATGGTGTCGGTGCTTGGGTTAGGGGTGGGTAAGTGAGTTAGGGTTAGGGTGCAGGTAGGTGAAGTGTGCGATGGTGTCGGTGCTTGGGTTAGGGGTGGGTAAGTGAGTTAGGGTTAGGGTGCAGGTAGGTGAAGTGTGCGATAGTGTCGGATGTTAGGGTTAGGGTTTAGGTTTAGGTTAGTGGATGTGTTGTTGTGTGCTTGTGTATTTGGCGTATTTTGTGTCGGTGTTTTGTTGTTCGGTATGTTGCGGTCTCGGTGTGGTGTGTTGTCGGTTGTTTGGGGTCGGGGATGTGTGTGTCGGTGATTCGTACGTTCGGTGTATGAAAGTAGACCCATATATACATATCAGCACAGGTGTTTTTGCACCTTCTGTTGTATGTTGCATGACAGTATGTATGTCTGTGTGATACTGACTCTTATTTTGGGTGCCTATGTTTCTTGTTGTTTGATGACTGCACATTACTGTGTGATTACTACATGGCCATGTTTAGTTCCATCAACAATGCAATCTGCTCATATCCACATTCTGCATAATGCACTAAATATCTATCAGTTCTGACCATCCAGTAGTAACTATGCTTGTGCAAGCAGTAACATCTGAAATTAAACAGAAACATTGTTATATAATATCAGATGTAATAATGTGCCATTAGAAGACATGCATGTTTTAGAAGCCGTGAAAGAAGAAAATAAAGCTAATGAAGTAATGGTCTGGACTACATAATGTTCACAGAATCTGACAAATTTCACCAATATCTGAGCTAAAGTTGTAGATAAGCCTGTAATATGTAAATATGCTTCAGTGAGCCTAAAATATCTTGGCACAAAACAGAGTTGCTTAGCAGCATTGGTTCACTGTCTAGCAGTCAGCAAATCTGTAATTCTAGAAAAGTGTATCAAACTGTGATGTGCAGTACCAAAGTTTTAGAAATTATACGAGGCCAATGCAAGGTGCAGGATATTTAAAGGAATACATATCTGTAGCAATCCATCCAGTAGGACCACGAACAACAATGGATGTCTTCGTAAGTCATGTATTAATAAAATAAATTCAATGGAAAATACAGAATCAAATGAAATCCATAAAATGTCTAGTAAAAAAATTAAGGAAAAGGGAAATCATGGCCACTTCAACAAGTAAAAAAATTAATAAAGGAGAAGGGAAATCATGGCCACTTCAACAAGCAAAAAAAGTAATAAAGGAGAAGGGAAATCATGGCCACTTCAACAAGCAAAAAAAGTAATAAAGGAGAAGGGAAATCATGGCCACTTCAACAAGCAAAAAAAATAATAAAGGAGAAGGGAAATCATGGCCACTTCAACAAGTAAAAAAAGTAATAAAGGAGAAGGGAAATCATGGCCACTTCAACAAGCAAAAAAAGTAATAAAGAAGAAGGGAAATCATGGCCACTTCAACAAGCAAAAAAAGTAATAAAGAAGAAGGGAAATCATGGCCACTTCAACAAGCAAAAAAAGTAATAAAGGAGAAGGGAAATCATGGCCACTTCAACAAGCAAAAAAAGTAATAAAGGAGAAGGGAAATCATGGCCACTTCAACAAGGCTAGCAATAGCTACCAGTGAGTGTGGGAAACACAAGTAATGCACACTCCCAAGGAAATAGGGAGACAAAGCAGATGTGGGGTACAGGTGAAGAAGAGGGACACACAAGAGGCTTGTTGGAAAAGGGAAATCTGAGGGACTGTCAGAGGGGCAAACAGTAGGTATACACATATAACAAATGTCACAAGACATGACAGACAAAATTAAGTCAGAATAAACATAAAGGAAAGGTAAGGTACACAGACAGCACACTCTATTTGTTTATTTATTTATTTTACATTTGTTGACCAGGATAGTCCGACTGGATACATGTCCATTTTCAGCGGAGGCCCGGGGAGAAAAGCTCCACATAGGTACAAGACAATATAGTTACAATACAATACAATAAAATGAAAGAAAAGAAAAAAGCAAAATACAAGTTACATAAAAATTAGTTACTATAACCTAACAGTTTAACTACAGTTCGTAATACAGTTCATTAAAGTAGTGCAGTACATACTTTATACAGTTATAAAATATGGTTACAGTGGTGGACAGTTAGTAAGCAAATGGATTACATGTCCCCTCTCTAGGTTGTCCTAGTATATTTGGATTATATATGAAAAGAAGTGAGACCTTTGTCTAACAAATGGCATCTAATCTGGATTTACACATGGGCAGAGCCAGTGCGCCTTAAAATGTTGTTTTAGAGTCTTTTTAAATTGTCCAAGGGAGGAAATTAGCCTGAGGTTGTTGGGGAGGGAGTTCCATAGCTTTCCAGTGGTGTTGGCGAAGAGAGCTTCACCACCCATATTGTTGGATTTGGTGGTGTGGACAAGGAGTTTGTTAGAGGAGCGAAGGCAACTTATATTGGAGTAAGGAATTAATATATTGCTCAGTGCAGGGGTTTTGTCAGGTTGTCTAATGATTTTAAATGCTTCTGTGAGTTGGTTTATCTTGAGAAGATTGGGTAGTTCTAACCAGTCAAGTTTTTTCAGATTAAGGCAATGATGCGTTCTAAAGGGCAATCCAGTTACAAATCTGGCAACACTCTACAACATACCAACACCCACATCTCTGCCACTTTCATACACTGAAGCTGAAAACTCTCTAACAAAGCCTCCTACAGTTCCAAAGAATTTTCACTGGGAATCCATGATATCATCTTCTCATGCACACCTACTGTCATATTACTTCTAGTCTGTTACTCCTAACCACTCTACAAGCAGGAGTGCCTTAGTAATTGGTTCTCCTCATGCACACCTACTGTCATATTACTTCTAGTCTGTTACTCCTAACCACTCTACAAGCAGGAGTGCCTTAGTAATTGATGATTCGGTCATTAGTCAATAGCTTTTCACTCAAAAGGCTGGACAAGGATACGGCTGCTGTCAGTTGTCTTGCAGGTGCCAGGATCTCTGACATTTCAAGACCCAAAAAGCTCTTTCCCAGGGAAAATATGACTATGATATAGTGGTAGTCCATGTCAGAGCAAATAACCTGGGATGCAAAACTATGAGGGACATGCAGAAAGATATGGCAGAACTTTTCACGCATGTGACAAATGCAGGTAAGGCCGACTCTGACTGGAATCCTTCTATCACTGACAATGATGTACAAAGAAAAAATAACTGGCTTCAGTAATTAGTTGGTATCATTCTAGTGGGATCCTGTATCTGTGAATATGTGACAAAATGGTTTGTAATTTAACTTGCTATAAAAAAATCTCCAATAGAAATGTAGCCACTAGTATGAAGTCTCACGAAGAAAAAAATGCTCCAAATAAACGGACTCAATAGACTTTAATACAAAATAAAAACAGTACAAAAGATTAAGCGCTTAAACTGGAATAGTTAAAAAACACAAAAGGAGAGACAATATTCTAGGTCTGAAGCCACTAGATGTACTATTGCCAAAGTCTGCCCTTCCCCAGTTAAGCCAGACAATAAACTTTACATTCACTTTTAAAATTCTCAAAGCCTGTGAAACTAATATACCTGAATTTAAGGATTTGAAATGAACAAACCTCAAATAATTCTATGGCAAGATCACAACATTTAACTATATCAGTACCAGCTCTGATGCTGACATAGCCATAAGTTATACAAACAAGTTCAGCTCTAACTTCAGTAAATGTATGGAACTGGCAGTCACAAACAAAAGCAAATATAAAGGGAAATTCAAAAACAAACCACCCTGGAGGTTGACAAATATAAACAAACTTTACATCTACAGAAAAAAATTGTCAAATTATATTGCAGATCCATATATCTCAATGTCGTAGAGCAAAAACTCTGGACAAACCCATCAATAATGGGGGTCAAATGCTGAAAAATAAGGGACACTTTTTAAATACTGCTCTTACAAACTTAAAAAATTGATAGAACAACATGTTTTTATTAGCATGAATTTTTTGAAGGGTAAGAAATCTGAAACTCAAATGTCTGTCATTATTTTCTGATGTCAACCCTCAATGATTTGTCATTGATTTGCTAGAAAAACACAGTTTTATAAGAAACAGACCCCAAATATAAGACAGAAATCTGGACATTCCTTGAAAATCTGTACAATTGAGGGGTATGTGTAGAGCCAAGCCATTGAATGTCAAGGATGGTATCAACAATGTTACTAGGAATTTTAAAACAATGTTACAACTAGTAAAGTGATCCATGAACTTTTGAACTGAATCTAAGGATAATTGTACATTCTTCTTCTTTAGCTATGATTGGGAGCTAAGGAGCAACACCCAACAATGCTCAAAACTTATTCTAAATGGCACCACCCTCTATAACCCAATATTCTTTGCCAATATAATAGCTAACACAATAATTGCAAATTTTACCCTGAAACATCTTTCCAGGTTCCAGAATCCATTATACCTTCTGTTATCATAAAGAAACATGTTCTGAAGGTGCTATCAAAGACTGAAAATACTTCCCTAATGAGACCTGGCAACATACCTAGATGTTTAATAAACAGTGCTAAACATGCCCTTGCTAAACCTCTCTGCAAGCTGTTTAGGGTAAGCTTAGCTTAATGATTTGTTCCCAAATTATTGTGAACTGCAGTGATGATATCCCTTCAGAAGGATGGCCCTACACTGGAACCCAAGAATTATAGACCTTTCAGCATGATCTGCAAACCTATGGAACACATAACTGACCACATCACTTCTATCAAAAATCTTATTAGGTTTGGCCATCAGCAATTTAGCTTCCTCAAAGGAAAATCCTGTGTATCAAGTTTAGTTAACTTCTTTGAAAAGGTCAGTCTGTGGCCATGCTGTTCACACAACCTATGTTGACCTGGCCAAAACATCTGATACTGTACCTCATGCAGGTATCATAAAAAAGTTAAATGGCCTAAAAGTAGATACATGTGTGGTAAGATGGATAAAAAACAAGCTAAAAGACAGAATCCATATAGTTTGTAGGTCAGGCAGTAATGTAGCTAGGGCAGGGTGAGAGGGGCAACTGCTCCGGGTCAAAGTGTTGGGGGGTGTGAAGATAGGTGAAGGTTGCCAGCCTAGCCAGATAGAATTTTGTAGATAATTCTGTCATTTGTAAATATTAATATACACCATGGGCTTGTTCTCTTAAATGTGAAAATAGTGTATTGGATGTTGAACTGCAAAAAATGTAACAACAGTGCACTCTGCTGTAAGAAAGCTGATAAGTCAAGCATTTCCTGATTTGGTCTCAGGGCTCAGAGCCGAGATATCCAGATGAAGGAATTCTGGCTATTGTTTTGAGACTAGAGTTAATTGCTAGAATTTACATGTAAATTAGTTAGTTAAATTAGGTGTAAATTAGTTAGTTAAATTAGTTAAGTTAGGTAAATTAGTTAATAGTGGGGCACCATATAGAAGAGAAGGTAGGAGGTAGGAGATTGCCAGGGTAAGCCTAGAGGGGTTGGAGAGAAATTGATTGTTTCTATATAGCATACCTAGTTTTTGGTGAGTTTTCTTTATGTTTTGTTGTATGTGAAGATCGAATTTGAGGTGTTTGTCTATGGTAATGCCAAGGAGTTTTGCAGAGGAGACTATTTCTATAGTAGTGGAGGATTGGCTAATGATATTGAAAGTGTTTTTGTCAAAGGAGGAAACCTTGGAGGGGAGGAATATTAGAATTTTAGATTTACTGGGGTTGAGGGAAAGGTGATTTTGGTGCATCCAGTTCTCAGTAGTGGAAAAATCTATTTGGGTTTTGGTCAGTAGTTCAGAAATGTTGGCGGCGGCACAAACCAAGGTAGAGTCATCAGCGTATTGGATGACTGTAGTGTCAGGGATGATGGTGTGAAGGTTATTTATAAAGATGTTGAAGAGCATGGGTCCAAGGATGGACCCTTGAGGAACGCCGGTAGGTGTAGGCAAGAAGGAAGAGGAGGAATTCTTCCATTTGACAGCTTGAGACCTGTTGGATAGGTAGCTGGAGAACCAGGAAAGAGTATTAGGGGAGAGATTAAGGTTGGTGAGATGATGGAGAAGGTGAGTATGGGAGATGGTGTCAAAGGCTTTAGAAAGATCTAGTAGTATAGTGGATATGATGAGTCCAGAGTCCCTGGCTTGATTGATAGTGTCTAGGAAAGATAGTAGGGCAGTTATGGTACTTTACTGCTAAGACTTCTGATATTAAGCAGAGCAATTTTGATGTGGTCCATATTACAATTTGCTGCAAGCCTTTTTGTTACGTTGGAATCAGAACCGAATCATGGTCAAATAGGGCCCTAGGGAAAGTGAGGACTGACCCACCCCCCCACACACACACACACACAGCCACACCAATATCCTATTCATTGGCTGTCTTTCCTCAATTACCATAAAGTGCTGTTCAAACCTCTCAGTGCATATTCTTCCTATTGTACTTACTTCTACCATGATCACAGAGATATGAATTGAATTTAAAACTGCTAAGAGAATTTTTTTTTCAGCTACAACACTCACACCCATTTTCTAAATAAAACTAGTCTCACATTAAAAAAAGACTTAGCATGAGCTACAATAAACAACTCTTCCTGTGAAACTCATACTTATTGAAAGTCATCCGGCAAACCATTAAACTACAAGTCTTGCTGGGATTCATAATCAAACGGCATACAGTGAAGCATTAATTAGCATCTATATGAGGGGCACAGGAATTCAAAACACAAAGTGCAAAATAAAGAGCCCCTTTTCAGGGGACACATAGGAGCATTGCCTGGTGAACTGACTTAGTCACAGTTACACAGTAGAGAAATGAAAGCTGAGGGGATCAAACCAAGCACTATAGAAGCAGCTCATAGCCCTACTCATCTGTACTAAGTAACGGACAGACTGTCATAGCCCAACACAGTGCAAAAAAGCAAGGTCAATTAAACATGTACTGAGATGCAATACTAACATTACACTTGTAGACTTCTTACTGTCCATTTTATTCACAGCCTGTCCCGCACAGTCAGCAGTCAACAAAACAAGGAAGCAATAGATCATTCCCTAAGAACATGGCTCATATGATGATGATTCTGTTTACGACTATCATTCTTTCCTTTACAATATAGCTACTGTGGGTTACAAATATTTCCATGTAAACACACACACACACACACGAAGAAGTGAATGAATAAATTCAGAAATAATGGTCCAGAAATGTATCTCGACTTGCTACTGTTTAAATCATATAGATGAATTAATTGCAACTCCCATCCACCTTCTGAAATCAAATTAGAGACAAAGACCCAAAAATCAGGAACAGATTTTATATGGTTCTCTTATATGCTTAGAAAGTTGCTAAGTTTTGCATTAGCAAGCATTTTGTAAAGGATGATTGCAACCCACAACAACTTGCTAGACAGTTATACATTTTACAATAAATGAACAAAAATACCTCTCAGCTTCTTTACTCAAGAGTTGTGGGCAAAGCCAAAAGTAATGAGGGGCCAAAGGTCCAAATTTTAAAATGCCACTTTCTTTTATCTATTTCCTAACCAGATAAACTCACCGTCTCTTTACAGGGATGATCCAAAAACACTGTCTGAGTGACTTGGTCAAAAACACACGGGGAAATGGAGGTGTAAGGATTCAAACCCTGTACATTGGACTACAGGAAGTAGTTTATTAATAGCTCAGAGCCATAAATACCAGGCAACTCAAATTAACTTGAAATGCAGTTTCTAATGAATAACTATGAAACTCTAATGACTAGCATTACTGACTGACTTTGCCTCTCAATGATTTATCAGAAAATAAAGAAGTTAAGAAAGGTCTGGCAGTCGGTCCACTGGATTAAGACTTTAAGCTCTTAGTGAGCTGCTTTCTGAAATCAAGGGTGCAAACAAGGGTACCCGCAGGCAGGTGCAAGGCTTCATTTTTTTCAGGCTCCATTTGCCTACTGTGTGAATCTGAACCAAAGAGTAAAAAGGTCACACAGACAAATTAATTAGTAAAGACTACAAGAAAAACCTAGCCAACCCAGAGTTTTCACTAAGTAATACCTTAAACCTCCTGTAAGAGACCCATGGGATATATGCAAATGATACTATAAGGACATCAAGTGCTTCAGCAATATGGCTTATAAATGTCCATGACTTTTTAGTTTTTCTTTTTAAGTGTTTGTGGATAAATTCAAGCCAATAAATCCAAACCCCTATTGGGCTGAATGTATCCACAAAGACTTAAAAAGTATATATCTACGAAACTATGAACATAAGAGACAATACTGACTAAAAGTAATCCCCAGTGATCTACCTCACCTGAAGTTTCAGTCTGTACTCATTCTGCAGGCAGAATACTAGTGTGTAATACTGAACTCAGATCATCCTTTGACTGAAAGCAGAATGGACAGAAGGGGAGCACAAACATACATACGCAAAAAATCTTCACACCCACGGAGAAAATCTTCACCTCTCAATCTCTCATCTCGCATGATAAAGTGCAAACTTCATGATGCAAAACTTTCCCATGCTGCAGGCTGACACGTAAAGGTTGCTGAAAACTAAACTTCCAGTGCTGAAGTTGCTCTGCCAAGTGCAAAGATCACAGAGAGGTCTGATTCAGTTCCCTGCCCAAATCCCTATGCTCTTCATAACAAGAATCTCCAATGCAGTAGGCTGATGCTGGAAGGTAACAAAGCATTTTTTAAGGCCTGATTGACTTCACCCCTGCCTACCAGCTGCCTAAATTGCCTTGTGCTGGCTCCAGTAGTAGTTGGACTGTCCACAGGTTTGTCTAAAAAAAGCAGCCGTGGGAGTAGTAAGTACTTTGGCTTGTGTGCAGAATCCTGGAAACAAAAGGTTCAGGCCATTTATTGAGAAGCCAGTTACACGGTCAACTTTCTTGCCCCAAGCTGACCTGTAGTAGAATATCCAATTATTAGGGCCACTTGGTTTCTATTTGTATTTAGGCATCATTCTGAGGGTAGGATTGTACTCAGGGCTGCAGTGTCACATGCCTTTGACACATGCATAACAATCTCAGATATATTTGTCAGTGCATGTCCATCTGGGTTGAGTGCCTTTGGTCATTTGCACCAACATAAACCACCACCAAGTTCTAATATTCATCCTGTTTGTGAAACTGTGACTATATCATATGATCATGGATCCTGACACTGGAAAGGTAGCTGTCTCCCTGCCTTTGACCAACATAGTGAATGTAGAGTCTGTGTGCTTGATAGTGGAGTCACCAGTTTGCAGGGTATTTCCATTTGGTCATGCAGATTAAGTGGCAGTGGAAGGTTGGCAGTCTGCAGCCCAATGACTGACTGATTTATGCGAGTTTTTGGGAGTACAGGTGGAACTTTTTTATCCTGATTCATGGATGTGTGGGGTGTGATTTCTTTTGAACCTCAGTTTACAGTGGTTTGGTGTGATCTTTTAGAGGTATGAGTAAGTTAGGATTGCTTACTGACCATATGTGTGTAATTGAGAGTATGGCCTTCAGATTTTATAGACACTGGCACCTCTCCCAATCATGCCATGCTGGTCCAGTAGTCATTGGCTGTTAGAGAGCATTAGGCAGTTCGTACATGCATCACAGCACCAAGGACTATGAAGGCGACAACAAAAGGGACAGCATTATACTGGGCTTCCATGTTTGCCAGGTAGGTCAATTACTGAGGGAGAAAATGATATACTGCATCAATTTCATCAGCAGGAATAGAAAATATGTTGTGCAGATAAACAAAATAGTGGTGGAGACAGCTGCACTAGGTGAGGCAAAACTGTGCTATCACTTGTACGTTAACCACTTAGACCTATAGGGAAGAAATTATATAATACAGTCTAATCTTGGAGTAGACACAGCTATAGTTTCATATAGAACCCAAATTCAGTTTAATGACAATAGTATAGGGCCTGAAATAATGGTATAAAGTGAATGCAGTAAGCTCTGAGAGTAGTATAAAATATAGTTTGGCACAGATCACAACTGCAGTGGCATGACAACAACACACAAATACACAAACTCGGGTCAACAACAACAGGATGATGGCTGAGCAGGCAGTAAAACTTACACCCAGGATATTATAGAATAGCAGGCTCAGACGTCATCAACAACACAACTGGAGGTCGGGTCACATGCCGTGAAATGTGTACTTCAAGGCTTGGTTGCCATTGATTCGATAAAGAGACATCACCTTGGATGCCACAAAACATACACTTCAAAGTTAGAATGCATATATATGTGTTTTGTTCACTGACCACTTTAAAGATCATCTGCAATTGGCCAAAATTTAAAGTGGTATTAACCCTCTAGTTGTGGCCACTCTGCATTGCTCTTGGATGTTTGTTTGCTCACAGATACAGATTGGCTGCATGATAGGGGATGGCCCAGAACTTATAATTACAAAATAATATTGCAGACATCACTTCTGTTATTTGTCTGTGTAAACAGCCTGTGAACAAAAGCAAAGTTGTCAGCACAGCATAGTAATGTTAGTAGTGGGATGTCTGTCAATGTATAAGTGAGCAAAGGTGTAAGTGGTGTCTATCGAAGAAGAGTTGTGTAGACCAACCACATGAGGCATCAGCTGTGGTACACAGCATCATTTACAAAGGATATGATAGGTTAGTACTAGGCTAACTGCCCTCGTGGCCTGTTTTAAGCCTAGCCAATTACCCCATGTGAGATTCAAACCCTGCACCTTGCATCTGCCACGTAAACAACTTAACCATTATGCCAGCCTCCTGGATCACAAACTGCATGCCATCTCAAGGTTATCTACTTGGCAGTATAAAAACTGTCTGCATGCAATGTGGCCATGTTGGCTGATGCCATCAAAAATGGGCATGGGTATTTGCCACCGCTAAGTGTGTTAAGCCAGGGACCCTTGTTAACACTGGGAGGGTATAGGTATCCTAACTAATCAGTATTTGCTTGCCCCTGGTTTAATAAGCTACAGTCCAGCTGGTGTCCAGTTGCCCACCTTGAGTTACCTGACATAGCCCCGTTGGGCAAAAGCTGGACAAAAATACATGAATTAAGGATTGTTACATTGAATGTAGGTTCACTGATAGCTTGATGACATGAGGGTAAGGAGGAGAGTGGACATCCTGTGTGTCCAGCAGGAAAAGCTATGTCACAAAGAAACTTAGCTTAGGGATCAAGAGTCTACTACTCAGGGGCAGGACAGACTTGAAATGTGTGGAAATTGTGGTTAGAATATTCTGAAGACAGTGAGGGATGAATCAGACTCCAGTGTAATGAGAGAATAGGAAAATATTCATGTTCTGAGCCTGTGCCTCATTGCATAGCTAGAATGGCAAAGAAAAGTGGGCATTCATGCAGCAATTGCAGAACCTGCTAGATAAAGCAATATAATATATGTTTATGTTGATAATGAGGAACTTCAATGCTCATATCAGGACCAATAGATCAGAATAATAGGAATACCTGAGTCTACATGGGTAGGGGTAACAAAAAATAGAAAGACAGGCCATTATAAAGTTTTGCCTGGCAAATGGTTTGATGGTGGCCAGCATGTTTGACCATGTTCATGCAACTAGGTAGACTTCCTTCTAGTAAGGAAAGGACATTAGAACAGAATCAGTGATTACAAAGTCATCCAAAGTTAAACAGTCAGCCCACAGCATAAACCACTGATTGCCACAATCACATGCAGACAGTAATCAAGTCCACGGTGGTGGTTCTGCAGTAGCATTGTTGCCTCACAGTAAGATGCTGTCCGGTTCGATTCTCAGCTAGAGCGTCTTCTGCATGGAGACATGCATGAATGGGCGAACCTTCATTGAAGGTTATGCATCAGGGCTGGTAACTCGGCACGTAAAAATCAACTACCAATCATTAGTGGACCGGAGTTCCACTGTGGCGACTCCTAACCGGGAAAAGCCGAAAGACACAACAACAACATGCAGACAGTAATCAAGAAAGGCCCTGAGTTCAACAGAGACTAGGTGAAGATCTAAACATTTAGTGAAGAGAACACACAAGAGTTCAAATACTCAGGGATCTCACACCTCAGAAATGAGGTAATAGGAAAAGCTGAAGAATGTCAGCATCTCAAGATAGCATGAGTGAAGAATTTAGAACAGGTATGCACCTGAGCTGTGCAGGGAAATAAGGTATATAAGAAAAGCTTGTGATGGAGTGCAGAAGTCAGGAAGAAGTGGGATCAGAGCCTTAGCTAGGTTGTAGTTCCGATCTGGTGACACCAAATTGAAGATGAAAAAAACAAACTCTCCTCCAAACTGAGGAGCAACAAAATATTCTGTATAAAGTGTAGCAAGCTACTTGCTGCAGTCTAAATATGACACACACAGAACTGAAGTGCTTCAGACCTAACTGGGAATGCAGTATCAGAAGCAATTCCTGAATGTCTTTACTGATCAGCATCTGGCAATCAATCATGTTCCCTGACACCTTACATTTGAGGCTCCGCTCTCTTCATGTTGTCCTAGATATACGTTTCAGTGGAAGATAGAAAAGACAGGCAAGGTTAAGAAAGACTACTGGTTGACTAATGAGGAGGCTATGAGATCAGATGCAATATGGCAAGAACAAGGCATCAGTGAAACTCCACCAGCTTCTGAAAACTGACCCAGCAGATGACACATAGGTTTATGTAGTTGCAAAGCAATGACACAAGATAAAGAAGGTAGTCAATAGATGGCATTCTTGAGGGATGCCAACAAAAATTTGTCATCAGTCCAGGGAACATCAAAGGCAGATGGAAGGAATAATTCCAGCAGCTTCTGAAAGAAGAAAACTCCACAGGAGATGTACTGCCCCAGACACAGCCTGTGATGAGAGAAAGGGAGGAGCTGTACTGCCCCAGACACAGCCTATGATGAGAGAAGGGGAGGAGCTGTACTGCCCCAGACACAGCTTATGATGAGAGAGGGGGAGGAGCTATACTGCCCAATGTACAGCCCCCAATGAAAGAGGAAGAAGAACCAACCTTAGAAGATGTACAGAGAATATTACGGAAAATGAAGTCAGGGAAAGCAGCAGGCTTACATAAAGTCATGAGAGAGATGATCAAGATGCTGGGTGAGTTAAGGGTGAAATGGCTCCAGAGGATACTCAAAGCAGTATGGAGAGGAAGGTGCGTCACAGATGACTGGTAAATAAGCATTCTAGTGCCAGTGTATAGGAACAAAGGGGAAACTCACAACTGTGAGCTACACAGACACACCACTGTTGCATTACATGACAGTGCTGCAGGGGGTAAGTAATAAAAGAATGTGCAGAGTAGTAGAAAGTAAGATGGGAGATGATCAGTTTGGATTCAAATCAGAATGCAGCACAACTGACCCAGTGTTTACAGAGAGAGAGAGAGATACTTGAGAAGAAGCTGGAAATGAAGAAACCATCTAAGTGGGCACTCCTAAATTTGGAGAAAGCACATAATAAGGTCCCAGGAAAATGATTTGGGAAGTCCTATGGTGATGATTTAAAGTCTCAGAAATATTGATAAAATTAGTGTAGGCTATGTACAAGGAATGAATGACACAAGTTTGAACAGTGTGTGCATCAGAATTGTCATGCATGGACTTCCTGTCTCATGAGTTGTTTGGTAGGTTGGGAAAGCAATGGCTTCGCCTTTGTCTTGATTTGTTTTTGCCTATGTGGCACTAGAGAGTTAATATTCAGGAAGATTTTTTTTTAAAAGGTTTCAGTAGCTTCCTCTTAAGTATGTATTTAGTACATTGTTGCAGGCTGCTATGAAGGTGATTGGATTAAACTAGTTGAAATTTATGATAAGGTTGTACTGGATAGGTGTGATTTGGGATAACTTCTAGTTGTAAAGGTAATGCAGTGGTCACTTATAGTGTCAGAAAAGATTAGGCTTGTACTATAATTGTTAAACTTATGTACCAAATTATACTGTTATTGTCTTTGTCTTGACCTTTTATGCTGTTGTAATTTGTGGAGCTTTTCTCCCCGGGCATCCACTGAAAATGGACATATATCCAGCTGGACTAGCCCGGTCAACAAATGTAAAATAAAATAAAATAAATTATTCTATTTTTTAAGGGTTGAAGCATAGCTTGTTGTTGTTGTACCCAGATGGAGTATTTATTAACTGACTGAAAGAGTAGAGATACAAGACATTAACCGGAGAGTTAATAGTTGTTTTGGACCAGTTGATATCAATGTCATTAAAACATCAAATGGTATTTCTTAATGTTATTAGGCAACCAGAGCAGAATGTTGATGGCATGTTAGGGTCATTATTTGGGGGGATATGCAGAGCTCTTAGACATATGGTTTATTTCAGATGATGTGGAGTATGCTATGTAGTAGCCCTTTATTGACAAATAATGGCAGCTCCTATTGCATAGGCTGTAGCTGTAATTGGTTCTGATATAAGATTGCCCCTTCATTTCTTAGATTTCCTTTCTGATCTAAGTGTGTTGAAACGTTGGGAAATGACTTCATAACCTCTGATGCTAGGTTTTAACCAGACTTCATTAACTATGATGATGTCTGGGTTGTGCAGGAATACCCATGCATGAAACTCAATCACCATATTGCAGAAACTTTGAATGTTAAACTTAATGAACTTTAGTGTTACAGGGTTAAAGGATCATAAGAAGTTACCAGGCACACGGCTCCAGGGCTCTTACAAGCCCAGTCAAGTTCTTACCATTATTTCCACAAGCAGCACCTATTGCCCCTGGACCAAAGGGAAACAGGTGGAACCCCGGGATAAATTTTCGGTCAGCCATCCAATCGTCCAGATGCATTTGAAGAGGGCCAATGAGGTACTCTGTTTGACATGAAGTGGGAGTCTGTTCCAAAGGTATGGTAATCTCTGGGAGACAAAGCTATCCCTCCAGTAGGTTTTATTAATGTCACATACCAGGTTAAGGTCTTTAGAGTAAGTAACCAGTGTACCATTTGACTTACAGATGTGTAGCATTTCTAATAAAGTAGGGTCAGAGATCACCTTGTATGTAAGGCAGAGATCGCCTCTGAATAGTCTGTATGAAACAGAATAAAGTGACAGTGATTTCAGATGATCCCCATGGGAGAGATGCTGAAAACCTTGAATTTTCCTTGTGAGGAACCTTTGTGGTTTCTCCAGTTGCTGCAAGTGCTTAGAAAGATACATACCAAAAGGGGCGTTGTACTCAATTATTGTCCTGATGAGGGAAGAGTACAGGGAGGTTATAACTTTTTTTTTTCTGGAGGCAATGCCCTTACTTATGAGGTGAGCAACACAGAATTCCCTTCTTACTACTGTGTGAGGCATGGGGGTCAAAGGTAAGGTGCTGTCAACCCGTGTGCCCAGGTCTCTCACCACTGAGTGCATACTTAAGGTGTTGCTATTGATGTGGTTGTTAGCAGGAACATCACTTTTACCAAAATGAATGATAATGCACTTTTTGTGTTGCGGTTAAGGCCATATGACTTTGGCACCAATCATTTGTTTGTGTAAGACCCTCTTGTAGGATGTTGACATCATTTGGAGATTCTATGGCCGCTCCCAGTTTGCAATCATCAACAAACTTTGTCAGCCACAGACTTTTAGCTTTTGCTTGTAGTACGGAGAATTAGATTGCAAACAGTAGAGGTCCCAGGACTGATCCCTGTGGAACACCACTGGACACCACTGGTTATAGGTCTGCTGTTGGAGGTGGATTCCCCTATTTTGACTATATGAGTTCTATCAGTGAGCCAGTTAGTGATGCATCTAATTATATAAGGGTTGATGCCTAGTTGGGTGAGTTTGTCAATGATTTCTGAGTGGGAGGTATTGTCAAATGCCTTGGCTAAATCCAGGCAGGCTGTATGCACAGATTTTCCCTCATCTAGGGCCTTGGTGGTTGTCTCAATGAAGTCCACCAGGTTTAACAGGCATGAACTCTCTTTGACAAATCCAAACTGAGTAGGGTCAAGTGTTTGGAGATTATCTATATCTTTGTTGATCGGGTCCATGATGATTCGCTCCATGGGCTTGCAGATAAGGCTAGTCAGGCTAATAGGTCTATAGTTCCCATGATCAGTGGAAACACCACCTTCATGTAAAGCTATAACGGTGGCTGTTTTCCATTCAGCTGGTATAAAGTTGGTGCTTAGACTATGATTGAAAAGAGTACCCAATGGTGTTGCTTATTCATGTTGGAGCCTGTGTAGGATGCAGCCTGGGATATTATCAGGTCCCATAGATGCTGTGTTTTTGGCCTTACAGAGGGCATGTATGACCTGCTCTTTAGAGATACAAGGAAGGGGACAGGTAGTAGGGATGTCATGGGCTACATGTGGTTGGGACAGGGGGCTGAAGTTTTCACAGAACCTGTTGGCCAACAAGTTATCTATGTCCACAGGCTCTGTATATGTAGTATTAACTACCAGTTCTGCACAAATCTGGGCCTTTCCTTTTAGGCTATGGATGCACCTATAGAATGCCTTGTGGTTGCCCTTTGTTGAAGAAGCAAATTTGGACCCATAGTTTGCTTTGGAGGACTTCATAAGAAGTCTTATTTGCTTGTTTAAGCTGAGGAGGGAGTGTTTCCAGTTTAGCAGAGCTTACTCCCTCTTACTCTTAGACAGCCTTTTCTTCCTCTTATTGTGAAGACTGTTAATGGCAGTTGTCCATATGGGCTACTTCACGCAGTATTTTTTGAATGAGGTATTATTGCAGAGGATGGTTTGGATCATTTGCAGAAAGAAGAGATGGCCCTGAGTTGAGGTATATGTCCTCATAATTTTGAAGCATGAGGTTCCAGTTTATGAGGAGACTGTTGCTTGAAGAGGTAGTTTGTTTGTGAAGTGGTTATGAATTTTGTCCTAAAGAGGTAAATTGGGTACAATGCATATAACTTGGATAGTTTATAATAGAAAACTGTAACTTAATGAAGATTATAATTTATGTGGTGGTTTGTGGAAGAGTGGGAGTAGTGTGGTGTATAGTAGAGTTTATTAAATGATGTAACTGAATGTTCATAGGTGAATATGAGGCTAATCAAACTGAAGGGCCATTTTAAGCTTAGCCAATAACCCAACAACCCTGCACTTTGTGTTTATGAAGTGAAGACCTTAACTACTGTGCCAAACCCACCCCCATGAAAGAAGTGTCCATTGCTGATGTTCTTGAAAACAGAGCTTCCTGTGTTTGGGCAAAAGTGGAATCTATATGAGAGGAGTTATTTTAAGAAAACTATAAGTATAAGTATTTTACTGTAGCCAGATGCATTCCTGACTACTGAGATGGGCATTTATCTTAGCTCTGATCTGTTGAATTATATCCATATACAGCCAACTTTAACTTTTTATATCATCTTCTTCTTTCGGCTGTTCCAATTAGGGGTCGCCACAGTGGATCATCTGTTTCCATTTCTTCCTGTCCTTTCATTCTTGCTCTGTCACACCAACCACCTGCATGTCCTCTCTCACCACATCCATAAACCTTATCTTAGGCCTTCCTCTTTTCCTGTTACCTGGTAGCTTTATCCTTAGCATCTTTTTCCCAAAATACTCAGCATCCCTCCTCAGCAGATGTCCAAACCAACGTAATCTTGCCTCTTTGGCTTTGTCTCCAAACCTTCCAACCTGGGCTGACCCTCTAATATACTTATTCCTAATCCTGTCCACCCTTGTCACACCCAGTGCAAATCTTAACATGTTTAACTCTGCCACATCCAGCTCAAACTCCTGCCTTTTTGTCAATGCCACTATCTCCAACCCATATAACATAGCTGGTCTCACTACCCTCTGGTAGACCTTCCCTTTCACTCTTACTGGTACTCATCTGTCACAAATCACTCCTGACACTCTTCTCCACCCACTCCATCCTGCCTGTACTCTCTTCACCTCTCTGCCACACTCACCATTACTCTGAACTGTTAATTCCAAGTACTTAAACTCATCCACCTTTACCAACACTACCCCCTGCATCCTCACCATTCCTCTACCCTCCCTCTCATTCACACACATATATTCTGTCTTAGTCCTGCTGACCTTCATTCATCTTCTCTCTAGAGCATATCTCCACCTCTCCAGGGTCTCCTCCACCTGTTCCCTACTCTCACTACAGATCACAATGTCATCTGCAAACATCATAGTCCATGGGGACTCCTGTCTGATCTCGTCTGTCAATCTGTCCATCACCATTGCAAATAAGAAAGGGCTCAGAGCTGATCCTTGATGTAATCCCACCTCCACCTTAAACACATCTGTCACTCCCACCGCAGACCTCACCGCTGTCACATTACCCTTGTACATATCCTGAACCACTCATGCATACTTCTCTGACACTCCCAACTTCCTTATACAATACCACAACTCCTCTCTAGGCACCCTGTCATATGCTTTCTCTAAGTCTACAAAAACACAATGCAACTCCTTCTGACCTTCTCTGTACTTCTCCATCAACACTCTCAGAGTAAACATCGCATCTGTAGTGCTCTTTCCCAGCATGAAACCATACTGCTGATCACTAATCATCACGTCCTTTCTTAACCTAGCTTCCACTACTCTTTCCCATAACTTCACGCTGTGACTGATCAATTTAATCCCTCTGTAGTTACTACAGCTCTGCACATCACCCTTATTCTTAAAAATTGGTACCAAAACACTTTTCCTCCATTCCTCAGGCATCCTCTCACTTTCCAAAATTTCATTAAACAATCTGGTTAAAAACTCCACTGTCATTTCACCTAAACACCTCCATGCTTCCACAGGTATGTCATCTGGACCAACAGCCTTTCCATTCTTCATCCTCTTCATAGCTATCCTTACTTCCTCCTTGCTAATCCGTTGCACTTCCTGATACACTATCCCCACATCATCCAACCTTCTCTCCCTTTTATTCTCTTCATTCAACAGCCCCTCAAAGTACTCTTTCCATCTCCTCAACACACAATTCTCGCTTGTGAGTATGTTTCCCTCATTATCCTTTATCACCTTTACCTGCTGCACATCTTTCCTAGCTCTGTCCCTCTTTATAGCCAGTCGGTACAGGTCTTTTTCTCCCTCCTTAGTGTCCAACCATTCATACAACTATTCATATGCCTTATCCTTTACCACCTCTCTCTTTGCCATGCACCTCATATCCTTATACTCCTGTCTACTTTCTTCATCTCTCTGACAATCCCACTTCTTCTTTGCCAACCTCTTTCTCTGTATACTCTCCTGTACTTCCTCATCCCACCACCATGTCTCCTTATCGTCCTTCCTCTGTCCAGATGTCATACCAAGCACCTTTCTAGCCGTCTCCCTTCTAGCTCTGCTGTAGTTACCCAGCTATTTGGTAACTCTTCACTGCCACTCAGTGCCTGTCTTAACTCTTCCCTGAACTCCACCTCACAATTACCTTTTTTAATTTTCCACCATTTGATCCTTGGTGCTGCCCTCACACTCCTCCTCCTCCTCTTCTTGACCACCAACATCATCTTACAAACCACCATCCTATGCTGCCTAACTACACTTTCCCCGGTCACCACTTTACAGTCTCCAATCTCCTTCAAACTGGCCCTCCTACATAAGATATAATCCACCTGTGTGCATTTTCCTCCACTCTTGTATGTCACCCTATGCTCCCCTCTCTTGTTAAAATACGTATTCACCACAGCCATGTCCATCCTTTTCACAAAATCCACTACCATCTGACCTTCTGCATTCCTGTGTTTAACACCATACCTATCCTATCACTTCCTCATTCCCTCTGTTCCCTTCACCAACATGCCCATTGAAATCTGCTCCAATCACCAGTCTCTCACCCTTGGGTACAGTCATCACCACTTCATCCAATTCACTCCAAAATTTTCTTTCTCATCCATCGCACACCCAACTTGTGGAGCGTATGCACTAACAACATTCATCATTACACCATCAATTTCCAGCTTCATAAACATCACTCTATCCGACACTCTTTTCACCTCCAAAACACTCTTAGAATACTGTTCCTTCAGGATAATGCCTACACCATTTCTCCTCCCATCCACACCATGATAAAACAATTTGAACCCACCTCCGATACACCTAGCCTTACTCCCCTTCCATCTGGTCTCTTGCACACACAATATACCAACATTCCTTCTGTCTATCATATTGGCTAGCTCTCTCCCTATAATAGTCATACTGCCAACATTCAAAGTTCCGACCCTCACTACCACCTTCCTAGCCTTCCTCCTCTCTTCCTGCCTTTAGCTATGCTTTCCAACTCCTCTCCTCCTTCAGCCAACAGTAGCCCTATTTCCACCAGCACCCTGTTGGCTAACAGTACTGGTGGTGGTCATTGTTAACCCGGGCCTCGACTGACCCGGTATGTAAATATTTAATGGTGTCCGCATGCGTTGGCCAAGTTTTATGCCAGATGCCCGTCCTGATGCAACCCTCCCCATTTATAAGGACTTGGGACCGGCACAAAGAAATGCACTGGCCTGTACATCCCCAGTGGCTGGGTTTACTTAGAACTTTTTACAAGCTACCCAAAATCCTATGAATAAAGTGGTATACTTGAAACTATAATTTAGAAGTAAAAATAAGCATGTAAGACATGAATAATAGCAAGGTATTACAATGTGTATGCTTGATTCATCATCACACATGCTCACCTACACAAGCACCAAACACCTACAACCAGAATGCAAGTGGGGAAAAAAAAAATCATCCATCTACGAGACACTCAGATTCTAACACCTACTTGATTTCCCAAAATAGCTGTTCCTGAGAATCCCAAAGCAGCTCAGAGTTCTTGGTTTACAGTACAGTTAAAAGGAGACAAAACACCTTGATAAAGAAGTAGAGGTACAAGCCCTCATGCTGTATGAATACAGATACGGTACAACCCCTCATACTGTATGAAGACAGATATGGTACAACCCCTCATATTGTATGAATACAGATATGGTACAACCCCTCATATTGTATGAATACAGATATGGTACAACCCCTCATATTGTATGAATACAGATACGGTACAACCCCTCATACTGTACGAATACAGATATGGTACAACCCCTCATACTGTATGAAGACAGATATGGTACAACCCCTCATATTGTATGAATACAGATATGGTACAACCCCTTATACTGTATAAATACAGATACGGTACAACCCCACATACTGTATGAATACAGATACGGTACAACCCCTCATACGGTATGAGTACAGATACGGTACAACCCCTCATACTGTATGAATACAGACACGGTACAACCCCTCATACTGTATGAATACACATACATGCTTAAGCAAGCAGCAGCAATTCACTGCTAGTTAAGTTCACACACAATTTTTAAAAATAGTTAAAAAAGCTGTAACCTACATTATTAATAAATGAAATTCTACACACCCCTAAAACCAAGCCTTAACTCATGTGAAATCAAATTTGTATACCAAACAAAATGCAATGTGTAAACAAGAAATTAACACGACATAAACATTTGTGTGCTAGTAGTATTCCACTGCAAGTCCACTGGTATACATAGGATGTTCATTTAAGGGTACATAAACGTGTGTGTGCTAGTACCATTCCACTGCAAGTTGACTGGTATACAAAGAATGCTCATCTAAGGGTACATAAACGTGTGTGCTAATAGTATTCCACTGCAAGTCGACTGGTATACATAGGATGCTCATCTAAGGGTACAACACGTCAAATCACTGGTATAGAAAGGATGCTCATCTATGGGTGCAACAAGTCAAATGTAACAGAAAAATTCACATATCAAATGGTTCATTTCAGACATGGCTTCACAAATTCTACCAAGCATCTGGCTGGGAGCAAGGGATCTGCCCTTCTCATTCATAAGGCAAGCAAGACAAAGGGTGCCTCTGTTTCACACTGCACACAATGAAGTATGTGGCCACTAAAGGCATGCAGAAGGAGAACAGAAAAAGAGTTTTAAAAAGCCTGAACAGTATACCTCACCCACCTGGACAAAGCCGCCGTTTCTGCACCCAACTTCAACACCAAATGTGATAGGAGGTAATGTGTATGAGAATTACTATATTATCAACATTTTGGTAGCTTCTGTTTTTCCATTCTTAGTTTATTTGTGCAAATGAAAGTCCAGTTCATATAATTGGTTACTCTCTCCAGATAACAATTCTTCACTATTCTGTTCAATGGCAAAACTAACTTCATTGTTAAAATCCTTGTACCCAACTGTATTTATACTTATTTTACTTCCATTGTTCTCTCTTTCACTGACAGAGTTCTCAGCTCCATCATTTTGCATGTGTTTCATTTTCAGTAACTATCCTTGGCTTCTTAGGTTGATGTTTCTAATAGTCTTCCTTGTGTATAGGCATGCCTTCAGCTTCTTGTTGTCATCTGCTGTCTTTTGTGCAGGTCCTGTTTAGGTACTTGAATACACCTTCACACCCCGAGGCTTCCTGTACTATGCTCTATTAGATCTACCATCCTAGGCAAATCTGAAAAGGATAATTTATTTCTGGCTAGAACTTCTAGGACCTCTTGTTTCAAAGTCTCACCTATCTGTATAGTAGAAATGGGTGTTTTTTTTACTGCATTTTTCCTAGCACCATACTAAACTCACTAGTGAAGCTTTGTGTTCTTTTATTTCTTTCATACTGATTTAATATGACATTATAACAGATCTCTTTTTCGTTCCCATGTCCATGTTTCTTTTTATACATTTCAAAATCTCTGGGTTTTGTTTTCCAAATGGAAAAATGAAATCTGTAAGAAAAGGAGAGTAGTATTGCTGGAACTGAATTCATCAAGTCTTGATGAATACCTACACATGGTATACCCTGCTTTCACAAAATCTTACCAAGATGACACTGATATATAGACAGTATTTAATATATCCGTGGAGAAATGTAGGTTAAAAAGTAAAAAAGATGGCTGGGTGCACAGGTCTCATTATTGAAAAAGTGCCCAGTCCTGGTGTACCCACTGGTGAAAGGACTGGAAAAAAGGCAGTGCATAATCCTCAAGCCATGGAAACATACCTACAGTAGCGTTAGGCCAGACTCAGGGGACGGTGTCCCCCCCTTGTACAAGGAAGTAGTCCGCAAAAAACACAAACTGGTAAGCCAAAAAAGAGCTATACGGATGAGAAAGTAGACTACTGAGGGCAAGCAAGACATTATGAATTGTTACTATTACCCAAGAAGTCCAGACTTTTCAGGCAGAAGATATTTACAAAGATTAGGAGACAAATTAGAGGAAAGTAAAAATATTTGCACAAGAAAAACCTGTCAAAAGCCTCAAATAAAAAGATTTATGAAAAACATTACATAGATGAAGGGACTTTGGGTCACATGGAAAAAGATGTGACAGAGGAAGGGCAAAAATATAAAAAATAAAACCCAAGATGAAGAGTTAAAAGAACAACTACAAAAAAGAAAAAATTCTCAGATGATATAACAATGACTTTTGGTCATGATAAATGTGCAACAGCAACATTTAAAACAGGAAAGCTGTAGCACCAAGAAAATATCAGTCTGGGACAGGAATGGGATATAAAGGACTTTGTGTTCCCGGGACAGAAATAGATATAAAGGACTTTGTGCAGGATGGAGATTCCCGAGACAGGAATAGATATAAAGGACTTTGTGCAGGATGGAGATTCCCGGGACAGGAATAGATATAAAGGACTTTGTGCAGGATGGAGATTCCTGGGACAGGGATAGATATAAAGGACTTTGTGCAGGAAGGAGATTCCCGGGACAGGAATAGATATAAAGAACTTTGTGCAGGATGAAGATTCCTAGGACAGAAATAGATATAAAGGACTTTGTGCAGGATGGAGATTCCCGGGACAGGAATAGATATAAAGGACTTTGTGCAGGATGGACATTCCCTGGACAGCAATAGATATAAAGGACTTTGTGCAGGATGGAGATTCCCGGGACAGGAATAGATATAAAGGACTTTGTTTAGGATGGAGATTCCCGGGACAGGAATAGATATAAAGGACTTTGTGCAGGATGGAGATTCTCGGGACAGGAATAGATATAAAGGACTTTGTGCAAGATGGAGATTCCCGTGACAGGAATAGATATAAAGGACTTTGTGCAGGATGGAGATTCCCGGGACAGGAATAGATATAAAGGACTTTGTGCAGGATGGAGATTCCCAGGACAGGAATAGATATAAAGAACTTTGTGCAGGATGGAGATTCCCAGGACAGGAATAGATATAAAGGACTTTGTGCAGGATGGAGATTATAAACATTTGGGAATAGATGAAGGTGTAACAATAAAACATAAACAAATGTGAATAAAGGTCAGTAATAAATGCTGAAGAAGATTAAAACTGATTTTGAAAATTGTATTGACATCTGGGAATAAAGTTCAAATAATAACTCAGTTTGTTCTTCCTGGTCTAACTTACAGTTTTGGATGATTGACTGCCCCCAAAACGTATTGGATCAATTGGGCATGAAAACAGGAAAAATGTTTTGTGCTTATCAAATGATATAAAAAAAATCATTGCATGCCAAGATTATATATTCCTCATTCTGAAGGAGATATGGGCCAGCTCAAAAGTAATTACAGATATAGATCTGCAATCATGGGCCTGCATACATACCTGCTGACCTCAACAGATCCAAACATAATTTTAGAACATGAGGTGTAGCAGTCTAAGATGACATCTTTGCTTAGTTTAGCAGAAGTGGGAATGGAAATCAAACCAGAATTAAAAAAAAAAAAAACAGAAAGCATCTGTTCCAAAAATCAAAAGGAAGAATATAAACAGAAGGATCAGCTGAGAAGGAAAGAAAAGTAGAAAAGCGATAGTGGTAGTACAGAGATCTCCTGGAACAACCTTGTGTCGACCAAGATTCGACACAGGAATGGTTAAAGAGAGATGAAGTGAAACCAAAAGATGTAAGGCTAATAATGGTGGCCTAGGATAGTGGACTACATATACATCCAATTATAAAATCCATTGAAAATGTGGAAATAAAACAGATAAATGCAGGTTCTGTAAAAATGAGCTGGAAACAGTTGCATATCTTGTTGCTGGGTGTTATACACTCAAGGCAGAAGGCCTATATACTGAAAGGCCTTATAATGTGATAAGACTGTTGCATTTTGGATTGTACAAACACTACAATATAGAAACAGCTGAGAAAGGACCACAAAATATTATAGAGAATAATGAAGTGTCTATCACATTGGGTTACCCATTACCAAGAGTTCAAAACTAGATGCAGGAAAATCAAATGTAGTGCTCCATGAAGAAAAGACAAAAGTAGATCGATCATTGAAACCGCTACACCAAGAGATTACAGACAGAAAGAAACAAACTATCAGGATATTCAGGCAGAAACAAGTACCTGCAGGATACCAATACAAACACATGTAAGACATGTGGAGTCTGCATGCCCTCCCTGTGTTTGCATGGGTTTCCTCCAGGTACTCCGGTTTCCTCCCCCATCGAAAGACATGCAGTAGGAGGATTGGATACTCTAAATTGGTCATAGGCTTGAGTGTGCATGCAAGTGTGTGGTGTTGAAGAACTACTGTATATCGGCAGGGTAGCCACCTGGTGGTGTAAATCGGTGGTGAAAATCTTGGCTCAAGATGATGTTGAAGTGACACCCCAACCTTATGTACAAAAATAGGAAAAAGGGGTTGTGGATGGATTCACAGACAGAAATGAAAACAATGTGGAAGAAAGAGACCCAGAACATCAAATAGTAGAAGGAGTAATGGGTCTAATAAAAAATAACTTGCAGTTGTACTTCGATATGCTACCAATACATGTTACTATATGAATTGCAGAAGGTTTCTAGCATTTATTTGATACAAAAAGCCTTTTACAACTGTTTAATTGTACTTATTTACTGTTTTGCACTTTAAACTCATTTTTTAGAGCATTTAAACTGTTAACTGTTGTAGGCTACACACTCAACTGTGATAATCGTTTTTCTGTGTTTTAAAGTGTTTATTTTGTCTCAACTGCCTTAAACTCTAAAAAAGAAAAAAACAAAAACAAAAACAAAAAAAATTAACTATCCTATACTTTTTTCCCACCTTTCTGTTGCTAGTATAGTCCAGTTTTCAGAGATTGCTAAACAGAGGACTGTTTTGTAGTTCCTGTGTTGGCCCAGAACTTACTTGGATAGAAGGAAGTTTCTCTGTTCACCAGTGAGAGTGGGGAGCTTTGAGCAGCCTATCTGTCCCTGAAGGAGTGATTTTCAGCTCAGAAGTTGTAGTTTATTGACCATTTTGGGCTAATTTCTCTCCCTTTTATCCTCCTGCTATAAAAACTCGCTTTTGCGCACCGCTGGTTAGCTGGTGTAAACCATCCCCGGCTCCACAAAGTCTGCTCTTCAGTTTTTTCCTTAGAACTTGTTAGTCTTTCAGCCTAAAGCTCTCAGCCCAGCACTTGTTCTAAACCAATTGTGGCACTAGATAAACTCCCGGCACTCAACAGCCACATCTGCCAAGAAGGGAATAGTCTTTTTAGTTCCCTACATATTCAGGCATGACCAAGAGACAGCTCCTGGTGTACTCTCCAGCCTACCTGATGAGCCTGGGCATCTTGAGGCAATGCTACAACTGCCTCATATATACAGACAACCCTCTCCTCCTACCACCAAACACTAATACCTGTGAGAGATGCACTTATACAGCCAAGCTAGAGGCAAAGCTCTCTCCAACCAAGAATGGAACAGACAGTCAAGAGGAGAAGGCAACAACTTGCAACACCTTGTTCCCTACAAATAGACCAACTAAACAACACCTCCAAAACCCACACATAGTAACACCTAGACATATACGGAGGCTCTGATTAAAAATCTAAACCTGCCTAGGCAACAGAGACCTCCAAAACAGATACACAAGCAACCTCCTCCCACCAACACACCCCAAACAACACATAGCCCGCAAACTCGGTGTGCTACACAACCACGGCCCATAAGGCAAAACAACATACCCAAAACACTAGTGATAGGTGAGTCCATAGTCAGGCACACCGACGTCCCACTCACCAGGCTAGACAAAGAGAAGGTTACTGTCAGCTGCTTGTCGGGTGCCAGAATCCACCACATAACGCATGCACTCAGGCCACTACAAGCCAAGTACAAATATGACTCTGTCATAGTCCATGTCGGTGTAAATGACCTGAGAAGTACCTCCCTGGACTACATGAAAAGAGACATGGAAGAGCGCTCCGATCTTGTAGCCCAGGCAGGTATGACTCTAGCCCTGAGTAGCATCCTGCCTTCATCAAAAATGATACCACAGTACAAGGATAAGATGATCAACTTCAACAATTGTCTAAGCTTCTGGTGTCATTCAAAGGGGATCCAGTATCTGTCAGCCTGGGATGACATGTTTGACAGGCCATGATGCTTCGCCAGAGATGGCCTGCACCTGTCACCCCTGGGATTCAGAATAATGGCCAAGGCTCTTGCCGCCCCTATAGTGCCATTTTTAGGCAAGGCTCAAAAAACAAACCCACTGCCATAGGAACTACAGGAAACAAAAAACTGAGGGCAATGTTACTCAATGCTAGGAGTCTAAACCTCAAAGTGCACTCACTCAAAGCACTCCTCAAAATGTTGAACATCGATATCTGTCCAGTGACTGAGACCTGGTTCAAGGCTCCTGAGAGCACCCCAGCACTACCAGGCTATAATTCATACCACACATTTCGGCTTCAAAACCCAGACTGAATCACGAAGGGCAAAGGTGTGTACATATTCATCAAGGACATCCACACCTCCAGGCTAGTTGCAAAATAAGATGCCTCTGAAATCATCCAAGTGCAACTAACCAAATGCAAAAAAAATGCATTCCAAATTGTAGCTTGTTATAGATCCCCCACCATGACCCAGGACGCTCACTCCTCTTTCCTGGGGACATTGGAAAAAATGAGTGTCCATCCAAATACCATAATAATGGGCAATTTCAACTACACCAACATAAACTGGGAAAACTATTCTTGTACTAACCCCCTTGCTCAGTGATTCCTAGAGTTCATAAAATCTAACACCCTGGATCAACTTGTCAACACCCCCATCAGGGACAACAATATTCTACACCTGGTCATTATCAACATGGATGACTGGTGCTCAATGCCAGAGATAAGCTCCTTGCTTGTCAGATCAGACCATAAACTAATCACCATAAATATCCACATCATGACCCCACCCCCAGAGAAGGAAACCATCGTAAAAAACCTTTCCAAAGCAAACTTCACGCTTCTCAAGAATGAGGTGACTAACTTCGCGACACCCCTGCAGATGGATAACACAGTCAATACAGTCATGACTGCTGACTCCTACACAAATGGACTCTATAAGCACCTACATGAGTGCAACGATCATGCTACCCCCAACAAAACCAACACACTATCCTCCAAAAAAAAAGGAAGCTGATCTGGTGGTCCCCTGCCATAAACAAACTTTACAACAGAAGGAAGAAACTGTTGCACAAGAGAGTAAAAACCCAGGTATGGAGGAACTCACTGACGAGCCTCAGTAAGAAACTAAGGTCTCTCATAAAATCCTCCAAATCTAACTTCGAAAGAAAAATTGCCACAGATTCCAAAGACAACCACAAGGGATTCTTTAGCTATGTCAAGAATCTCCATGGCAACACCCAGATCTGCACCAAGCTACAACAGAACAGCACAAAATATACAGAGCCAACTGATATTGCCAACATATTGGCAGATAGGTTCAGTGCAAACTTTACTCCCCCCTCACCCCCCCAAAGGGCCTATAACTATACCAGATGGTTGTAGAGCCCCAGCAATCACAAACACACAGGTAAAAATGGCACTCTCTAAAGCCAAAAACACAGCATCCATGGGACCGGACAACATCCCAGGCTGCGTCTTACATGAACTCCAAAATGAACTAGCCCCCACCTAAAATCCATGTTCAACCACAGCCTCACCACAGGCTATGTGCCCACAGAATGGCGCACATAAATGATTATCCCACTTCACAAATGAAGAACCACCACAGATCCTGGGAACTATAGGCCTATTAGCCTGACAAGCCTGGTCTGCAAGGCCATGGAATGTATCATCATGGAACTCATAAACAAAGATATAGGTAACCTCCAAACTCTGGATGCTACCAAATTCGGATTTGTGAAAGGTAGGTCATGTCTCCTAAACCTGGTAGACTTCTTTGAAACAGTTACTAAGGCCATAAACGAGGGCAAGATGGACCACACAGCCTACCTGGACCTCACTAAAGCCTTTGACACTATTCCTCATTCAGGAATCATTGAGAAACTCACCAGCCTTAACAAAAACCCTTATGTCACGAGATGGGTGGCGAACTGGCTCATGGACAGAACCCACACGTTAAGAGTTGCTGACTCCAGATCCAACTCCAAACCAGTGACAAGTGGAGTACCCCAGGGTTCAGTCTTGTGAACCCTCCTGTTTGGTATATACTTCTATGAAGTGCAAGCGAACACTAGGGGTCTATGGCTAACCAAGTTTGCAGATGACTGCAAACTGGGTGCCATTATCGATTCCCCTGCCAACGCAGACATCCTGCAAAAGGGACTCACTGAGACAGGCACATGGTGTCAAAATCATGGCCTCAAACTAAATGCCAAAAAATGCATCATTATCCCCTTTGGCAAAAACAAGGTACCCATGAATTACCAAATAGTGGAAGTTCACTTAACACAGAAAGTGTGATAAGAGACCTTGAGACCCAAGTAGATAGTAACCTCTCCTTCGATAACCACATTGCCACAGTGGTTAGAAAATCTTTCCACGTGGCCCACTTAATCACAAAAGGGTTCACATCTAGAAATAAGGAAGTCATTGTTCCCCTCTACTCATCACTTATCAGACCTCTCATTGAATACAATGCCCCATTTGGCATGTACCTCACAAGACACCTACAATAACTTGAGAGGCCCCAAAAGTACCTCACTAAGAGGATCGCTGGCCTCACACAATTGCCCTATGCCGACCGACTCAAGAAACTCAAACTCTACTCGCATACCACTTACTCCGAGGAGACCTGTGTCTGACATACAAAGCTATGTCAAACCCGGAATTGTTGGACATGCTCCACTTGAAGAAATCCCAATCTCACCAAGCTACATGCTCTAGTGACCAAAACCTCAACACAACAATAAATAGGACATGCTGGAGGTATAGATTCATGTCTCAGAGAATTCCCATACTCTGGAACAAAATTCCCATCCAGGTCAAGCAGAGCTAGTCATTAGCACTATTCAAGAGAAACCTTGATAAGTGGATGGTTGATAGGAAGTTCATCCCTGGGATTATGTCTGGGTCACTGCTTGATAGAGGGGCAGGAATTTAACAATATCTGGGTGGCAAAAGTCAATACACTGTTGGCTAGGCTTGCTTTGGCCCTCGGCCCATTAGCCTTGTACTTGCCTATGAACCTTTGATCCTAAGGAGGCAATTCTGGATGCATTTGAGTTGAGCACTCTTGGCTAACATTAAAGATTGAAACAGTACTAATTTCTTGCACTCTAATGAATCATGCCCTGACTTAAGTATGGGGTCCAGTCCCATCAGAGTATCAGAAACCTAAAAAAACTCAGAGAAATTAAACTGACTGTAATATATTTGTTCTGGCTGTCTTACCAGTGTGTTTTGCCTTTTTATCTATGGCTTTCGTTTTTTACAAGATTTTGAATAGACATTTTCACTTAGGTAAACATGTATGTTTGGCTGATGGAACATGTTACAAGACTTTACTTTTGGTTTGAATTGTCTCCTTTTGGTATTCTTACTCTATACACTTTTCTGCATTTTCTGCATTTTTAACATGTTCCTTTTCATTATGCATAGTATTTTTTATACTGTTAATGGTGGAGCATGCTTCAACATTTCCAGAAGATATACCATTGGATGGGGCTAGTGCTACTTTTATTACTAGAGAACTGAGTCTGTTATTCTCTAAAGCGAGTATCCTTTAAAAGAAATTTAGTGACCAAGCACAGCCTTATTTCAAGGATATTGCATCAGTTGCCAATGCTTTAAGGTTAAGCAGTTAAAAACATCATTGTGCCATATGACGACTGATGGATCAGTAGATCAATAAACCAGTGATGTAGATGTTAAGAAGAAAAATCACCACAGATAAGAATTAGAGCATAACTAATTGAAATTCATATTTTGAAAAACAATTGATACAGATGTTAAGAACTGCAACTAGCTGCATCCCCACTTCTTTTTAAGAGTAGTGCCTGAAACTTCAACTAGGGTTACCCCATTTGAATTCTTGTATGACAGGCATCCCAGTAGTCTGCCTGATATTGCTAATGAAACCTATGGAGAAGAGAAGAGAAGAGAAGAAGAGGAGAGGAGGAGAGAAAAGGTGAAGAGAAGAGGAGGAGAGGAGAGGTGAAGAGAAGAGGAGGAGAGGAGAGGTGAAGAGAAGAGGAGGAGAGGAGAGGTGAAGAGAAGACGAGGAGAGGAGAGGTGAAGAGAAGACGAGGAGAGGAGAGGTGAAGAGAAGAGAAGAGGAGGAGAGAAGAGGTGAAGAGAAGAGGAGGAGAGAAGAGGTGAAGAGAAGAGGAGGAGAGAAGAGGTGAAGAGAAGAGGAGGAGAGGAGAGGTGAAGAGAAGACGAGGAGAGGAGAGGTGAAGAGAAGAGAAGAGGAGGAGAGAAGAGGTGAAGAGAAGAGGAGGAGAGAAGAGGTGAAGAGAAGAGGAGGAGAGGAGAGGTGAAGAGAAGAGGACTACTTAAAACTGTAGCACAGCATTACATGAATTTACAGCATAGGCTAAGGATGGTTATGCCATTACCAAAGAAGCACCACAAGGTGCATTTGCGATTCTGTTCTAAGAATGCTAGACTTAGGCAATTGAACACACGGGATCTGATATAAGTATATAAGAACCACTAAGAACATATTTTTAGCTAAACGGCTAAGATCCTTTGTGGTAATTGTAAATCTAAATGTGGTGAACTACAAAGTTAGACAAGCAGGAAAGAAACATTTATCACATGAATGTTCTAAAGCTAGCTGAAATTCATTGAGGAGAAGCTAGAGAATCTCTGACTAATTACTGTTATTGGAATCCTTGTCAAAAGTATCAAAGCAGTAAATACAATAATTTCTGTTAAGAAGTAAAATGAGTATTCTCAGAAATGTCAGGTAGAAATGAACTGAGAACATTAAGTAGAAAAACACCCAGAGTGAAGTGTACTGTAAAACCTTACAGAGTACTGGAGTCATGGAAAAAGAATAAAATTAGTTGTTGAAAAAATACTCAAAGTAGGAGATGAAGAAGAGTGACTAAAGAAGCCGTATACTGCAATATCCTAAAATTGATGGAGCATCAGGCCTTGCAAAGTTTTTAGAAAAATGAATAGGATTTCAAAGTTTGATAGCATCTCCATGTCAAGAATAGACAAGCTGAAAGAGAACATTGTAAAATCAAGATGCTTAATGACATTAAACTTAAGAGAGGGGCATTGGTAGATACTACCTCCCCTTGTGATAAAGGCAAAACAGCCTTTATACCCCAATGACATATCAATATATGGTGCTACCATCTGGCCTATAGAGAGCTGCAGCTACCTTTCAGAAATTGATAGAAAAATACTGAAGACATGGCATTGCAGACATAGATGATTTACTTATTCCTTCAAAAGACAGAGAGTCTTATTTACCAAAAGTGCAGGCTGTGTTAGAATATACAAGGCTTGACAGTCAATGCTAAAAAAGTAAATTGGTTATAGTGGAAGCCAAATATTTGGGATACTGTATAGGAAGAGGTATGGTAAAAGTACATGTAAGAAAGAGGCCATCTCAACTAAAAACAGGTGAAGACCTTCCTTGGATTAGCTTGGTACTGTAGAAAACGTGTGCTTAGATTTGTGGTTAATACCTATCATTTGACAACTTTTAAAAAAAGAAACTCCTATCAAAGTGTAATGGTCTTTTTTAAGTAGAGGAACTAATGAACAGAAAACAGTATTATGTTCTGAACGAGTGTTTGTGATGCTTAATTTTACTAAAGAATTTACTTTGTATGGACATGCATCAGAATGAGGCTTGGGAGCAATATTACTCCAAAATATACAAGATGAGGGGCACCATGTATGCAATATTAGTCAAAAGTTAATTAATGCTGAAAATAAAATACTCAGCCATCACAAAGAAATGCATCACCTTCTACTTTTTATGAAGTCCCTGTTAGGTAAACAATTTAACCTGGTGACAGATCATGCCCCATGTGATGAAGGGGGATACTGCCAGCATAGCTCTCTGGAATTTTGTAAATAATTATATGCCATTTGTGAATATCAACATGATTTATATAAGACACTTGTGTTACAACTGTATTAGAACTTTATGTCATGTGTATATCAAATTAGTTTGTACACACATATGTTGAAAAGGTATTTTACAAAGTGTATGTGTTTGAAATACACCCACAGTGTGCCCTACTGGAAGAGAACAGAAATGTACATGCACTACTGTAACTGTCTAAATGCATATATTTTAACAGTGGAAAATGGAATATAGGAGGTTAACTTCAGTCCAGCAAATTTATTAGAAAATAGCTGAAATTAAATTACTTTATAGGCTACACAATAAAAGATGGTATCTTTCAGTTTTCAATGCAGCTAGAGACACAAAATATGTGCTGAGAAGATTTCTGTATTGTCTTCAGAGTGAACTAATTAGTACCGCTGAATGCATGAAGGAATGCAATTGTTTTAAGACTTACAGCATCTGACAAAGATCTGAAGTCTATGTGTTTTCACAGGTAAATGCTAAATACTGCCAACTTCCAGCAATGGGGATTCAAATTGGGAACTAGAGTCAGATGACAACAAATGATGCCATTCTGCAAGATATCCCAGGAGTACTATTTGAGATATTAATTTGAGAAATCTCTTAGTGAGATACAGCATTCTGCATTCTGTCTTGGACCTGACAACAACTAGAAGATCCATTCACCACATCTGCCTTGCTCTATTAATAAGTTCTTAGGTTATATTACAATTCTCTTAGATTCAGTCAGGAATGTAGTAAAGCTTAGTTTAGATATTTTTCTTTAATTATTTGAGACTGTCCTGCAATGTTGTTTTAAATATTTCCTGTGGTTTTGAACTCTGATGTCACTGTGAATATATATTTAGTATTGTCTTGTTCTTTTACTATTTATTACTAAATATATTAAAACATTTCATTATAGCTGATCTGTGTAGAGATATTTAAGTTTTGAGAGTACTTGCATATTTATTTGGTGACACTGCGTGGGCCACTCCTAATAGCCTTGTTGTTGGTCAAACTACCATTTGTGTTAATATTAATATTACACAGTAAGATTGGACACCCTTTGTTAAGGGCCTTAAAGTAGCTGATAAGGAGTTGACTGGTGGCAGTGGTAACTACCTTATAGTCTGGGCAGAAGGGGACATAGCTAGTAAACCTGTGCCAGTGTGTGTGTGTGTAAATCAAACCTCAAAGTGTGTGTGTGTGTGTGTGTGTGTGTGTGTGTGTGTGTGTGTGTGTGTGTGTGTGTGTGTGTGTGTGTGTGTGTGTGTGTGTGTGTGTGTGTGTCAGCCACTTGGGCAGTGACACAAAGCACTGGTTGGACAGAGAAGGTGCTGGAGGTCTTGGATTGTTCATTTGGCTGAGATCTCAACTCAATAGCTGTGCCAGTGGTGAGTCTTATTAGGGATCTGGAGAAAGGAAAAGGAATCAGACCTGGACTGACTGTGATCTCTGTGTGCTCTTAAGGGGAAATTGCACTTGATGCAGAGAGCAGCATCTGGAAATACTGTGTGTGTACATGTCATCCTCCCAGTGAACATCCCCCACTGTTGCCAGTGGTGAAGATTGAGGCTCCTTGATTACTGGTCCAGTGGTGGAGTGTCACACCCCATTATAAGGACTCAGTAAAAAGAAAGAAGGCACTATAAAGTTATACTGCAGGGTACTATCACTCTAACCCTTTTAGGATACAGTTACCCCTGTAGTCAGATTAGCTAACAGAAATGCTGATGGGCTGTCAAGACTAGGAAAGGTGTGGAACTGTGAGTAACTAGCTTTTCAAAAAAAAAAAAAAGAATTAAATTATTTTAATTATTTCAATTCTGCTTAAATATTTAAGAGCACTTGCAGTGACCTATGTAGTAATACTATTTGTACATTACTGCTCTGTTCCATCTGATTTCACTATAGCAGCTGCATTAGTCCTTCAGTGTGGTTTATCCCCTTACCCTAAAGACTCTCCTTTGGTGCCGACTGTGCCCTCTGCCCCGCAAAATGCGGTTTCCTAAACTACTGATTTCAACTGCAAGATGGACGACCTCAATGAGCATGTGCTAAGAAAGGGAAACCTAAAAAATTACTTACAGCAATCTATAGACCTTAAAGCCTCTCTTGTGGTGCTGACTGTGCCCCCTCCTACATAAAGCATGGTCTCCTAAACTACTGAATTCATCAGCAAGATGGGTGACCTCTACGAGCAGGTATAACAGAAAGCTAAGAAAGGGAAACCCAAAAAATTACTTACAGCATACTACAGACCCTAAAGACTCTCCTTTGGTTTTGACTGTTCCCCCCGCCCCACAAAATGTGGTCTCCTAAACTACTGATTTCACCAGCAAGATGGGCAACCTCTACAAGCATCTGTAATGCAAGGCTCAGAAAAGGAAACCTAAACAATTACTTACAGCAATCTATAGGTGTGTGTTTGGCTGCTCCTAATACTTTCTTGTTACTCTGCTTAATTACTAGACTTACGGCAAATCCACTGCCTGGGGCTACAGCTACTTTCCTTGAAACTGGGTTCAACAGTTTCCCCATCCCCTCACTATACTGTATCTTTTGCCCAGAATATGCTATCATTCCCCTAACGTAGCCATTTAAATGTAAACCACCAGACATAGCAAATTAGTTCCAAAGGAGCTGTACTGGTTCTCTATTACACGATTGAAGAGACTTTTCTTTGAATGCATAATATTCTAAGCCAAAACATCGAAAACACTAAACCGCGAACGGCCACATCCATGAATTTTTTCCTAGGGAAAAAATTCAGTTGGTCATTCTTGCGGTTTGCCCTTTTCCCCAATGTTGAGCGATCTCTGAGTTGGTATATTTAGTTGGGGGGGGGGGAGTGTGAAGCCTCCCACTTGATTAGGATTGTGAAGTTTGTGTTGTTTGTTTGCGGCCTCGTGAATTTTTTCCCTAGGAATAAATTTGTGGATGTGGCAGTTCACGGTTTAGTGTTTTCGATGTTTTAGGTTCGAATATCATGCGTTCGAAAAAAAGTCTCTTCGATCATGTAATATAGACCCGCTGTACCAGTTGCTTACCTGGTCTTTTATTTGATCTATTTATGATTTTTTATGGCTTCCTGGGCTGAAACCTGGGCCAGCCCACTCTGCCCCCCTCACTCCACTCGGGCTCACTCCACTCCCCTACCCTACAAACATTCTCACCCACCCCTACTTTCCTTAGTTTTATACTCTCACCAACTTATCATAGCGACACCCACTATAACCAATTATCCAGTCACACAGTCCCCTGGGTTCTCTATGCCTTGCACGGCATGCAGGATTAGTGCAGGAGCTCCAGCAGGCAATATGTCTGCTGTGCGATCCAGGAACAGCCTGCAGGGGCATGCACAAGCGCTCTTGCAATAGTCCTGCACAGACTAAGCTCCTGTATGCAAATCATCCCATTTGCAGGAGAAATCCATGCAAATGAGGTGTATTTGCGATCCAGGAAGCTTGCAACTGGCCGTGCAGGACTAGTGTAATCTGCAGAAATGTACTGGGTTAATAACAGAGTACATTTCTGCAAAATCCAAAACTGAGCTGTGACAGCTCCAAATAAGGACCGAATATCAGCTAGGAAGCATGCCAATGACCAAGTATAAGTCCATTGGCATTGCAAACAGCCAAAAATATAAATTAATCAATTTTTATTTTTTTTAGCCGATCTCAGCTGTTTAAGTGCAGGGCAGTGGCACGCAAATGGGATCGGGGGGAAAATAACAAAATAAACCTAAAATAAGCATTCTAACTCAAATCACAATTCTACCATGCAAGTCAATGGCAGTTAAAAGACAACATGACCAGTGAGTAGTGGCTGCTAAGGGGGGGGGGGGGTGGCTCAGTGTGAGACATGTAACTATGCATTAGCAGGCAATCCTATGCAAATGAGGGGAATGATAGTGAATCCCAGTTTTCCCCAGCATGCTAGTCAGGTCCCAACAGTGTAAGAGTAGGAATAGCTTGGTGCAAGCCTAGGAGTTAGCTGACATCATGGGGGAGGTCAGGCATACTGTAAGCGGATTGGAGCCCTGTGGCTTGGGTTTGCTCCTAACTAAGCACAGCTAAGCAAGGGGGTGTGTGTCTGACTCTGCCTAGCGCTCTTTACATTGCCTAAGCAGGTGTGTGCACCACGCACCGGGTTTTAAAGGTCTAAAAAAAAGTTAAACCAGGAAATAGTAGCTCTGTGCACATTTGAGCACTCTGTTTGTGCGGCGCACCCCCGGGCTTAAACAGGAAGGCAATGGGAAGGGAAAACAGCAGTAGGAAGGTAATCTAGGAGAACTAGCCTAGCTGGCAGGTGAAATGTATCAGAATCAGCCAATTACACAGGCAGCAGACCAGCCCAGCCCAGAACACTACTATAAACTATGCAAACACCTTTCCCTCTGTTTTTTTCCACACTCTACACCACAAGCGGGGAACTTTTAACACTCATAACAACAAAATTATAGGGGCTGCAATAGCTATCATACAACAACTTGTGGAAGAGGCTGAGGGTGGTGAGGATATGAATGCTGTCGACTAACCCACAGTGAGGAGACGGAGAAGAGTGTACCGACCAAGGGTAACCTACCAGGGGATACATGAGCTGGAGATAGTGGAGCGCTATAGGATGGACAGGGACCTCCTACAACAAATTGTTGAGCTGTGCCAGCCACACTCGACACACAGAACTAACAGAGAGAAACCCATCCCAGTGGATGCCAAGGTATGTGTAGGCCTAAGAATACTAGCTACAGATACCTTCCAAAGGCCACCTGGGGATATGATGGGGATCTCACAGGCATCAGCATCCAGGGTACTCCACCAATTCCTGGATGCCATGTCAGCACATGTTGGTGAGCATGTATATTTCCCCAACAACCATGAGGCGTTGGCCAGCAATATGCAACTGTTCCACCAAATAGCAGAATACCCTGAGGTAGTGAATGCTATAGACTGCACGCACATACACATCAAGCACCACCCGGTGAGCGGGGTAGGGTCTACATCAACCGCAAGGGCTTCCCCTCCATCAGCTGCCAGGTCGTGTGCAATGCCCAGGGCATAACAATGAATGTGTGTCCTGGCTGCCCTGGAAGCTATTACGATTCCCACATCTGGCATCTGACGCAGTTGTATCAGAGATTTGCCAGTGGGGACATCCCTCACGGTCACCTAGTGGGGGATGCTGAATATATGCACAGGAGCCGTGGCTGATAACACCAATTAGAAATGCACACACACCCATACAAGAACTCCATAACGAGGCACATGCACAGACCAGAATTACAGTAGAGCATGTATTTGGGATGCTTAAGTCACAGTTCTGGTGCCTGGACACATCCGGTGGAGCCTTGCTGTGCTCACCAGCTATATTATCCCAAATTGTCCTCATATGTGCCATGCTACGCAATATGATCCTGCACTGCAGCAGGAACAGCACGGGTCAGGGCCACACAGCCCCCACCATTGCCAAGGCCTGCACAGGCACAGAGTGACTCAGAGGAGGAACAACCTGAGCTTGCCCCAGTAGGCAGATGGAGGCATGCCCAGTATGCCCTGGCCTTGGCAAAGAGGCAACACATAGCACACACACTGACACAGGAGGGACTCAGGGAATAACACCTCTCTCTGATTCTCACATACAGTAAAAGGGATGCCAAACATTACATTACCTGTGCTCAACCATGTGTAGGGAGTGTACTATGGCATCCAACATAGGCAGCCCTGCAGCACCACCCTCAATACTAGGACACCCACAAGGTAAGTGATTCACACATGCCAGTCAGGGGGGGGTCACATACCCAACAACAGTCAAAGCCAGCAAGACAGGTGTAAACAAGCACAAATAAAGGCTGTGCTATGGCCTCTGAATGATGCCTATGGGTAACCTCCCCCAGCAGGTCAGACAGTGGGATGTTAGTTCTGAAGGGTAGGAAGTCAGAAACTAATATGTAGGTAAATCAAAGCTAAGATCTGTAGTACACTGGTATGCCTCTAGTCAGCATGATAGGTAAGAATACAGAATGAAATGGAGTACCTGACATACCAGTACAGTCATAGCAAATGTGTACAAGTGTCAGGTGTGCCCCCCATCCTATGTAGTAATGTAATAACAGTCAGGTGTGCCCCCCCAATCCAGTGCAGAAATGTAGAAATAGTCAGAAGTGCCATCCCATCCTATGTAGACATGTAGTAACAGTCAGTTGTGCCCCCCCCATCCTACATAGAAATGTAGTGACAGTCAGGTGTGCCCCCGCCAATCCTGTGCAGGCATGTAGAAATAGTCAGGTGTGCCCCCCCATCCTATGTAGAAATGTAGTAACAGTCATTGCCAAATGATCGACAGATACCCTGCAGAAACAGTGTGCTACCTGTAGGTGTACAACACAAAGGTCTGCACTGCTGTACATACAACCTGGACTTGATCCACACATTCAATACAGATGGGCATACTGGGCATGCTCACACACAAACACATGAAGGCCATGTCTGCAAACACCAGTGGACCAGACATAACTGGCATTCACAGATGTTAGCGCAGACACTCCTCAGTATGCACCACTCATGCTTTGCACACACAGTGGATAGGAATACAGACATATATCTAAGGACAGCACACTATAATAAGCCCAAGGTAGACATACATACATGTGTGGAAGAGGGTGACTGTAACAAGGAGCCATCCAGGTTTATCCCACCCAGAACACAGCCAAAGGACCACAACCACATGAGGTTCAGATGCCACGCACTGTAGATACTAGCCACCAGTATCTGTCAGCATTCCAGACTATGTGGTGCAAGTGCTAGCTGTGCAATGTGACTATACAAGGAAGTAGTCATCTAGCAGCTGTATACACTTACCTGTGAAATATGACCCTGTGTGTGCCCACATGTGGTTTGTCTACCTCTAGATGAATGGGTTATGGCCCATGCACACACACTGCCCTCCCCATTGCCCTACTATATCAAGCCTGCTGAGGTCATTCACTGTAAAATACACCTTTGGGAGAGTTGTATCCCAGTAATCTCTGTGGCGCATCCTATAACTGCATACTGCTGTAGTGTGATAAAATAGTCAGGTAGGAGTTCTAATCTCAGACTTGGCAACTGTGTGTGGGTGTATATCTGTCCTTGTCTGTGTAGAGAGCAATACCTTTCAGGCTACTCACACTGTCTACAATTTGAATGCCCTACTTTGTCAAGGCTGCTGATGTCATCCACCTAGAAATACACCTCTGGGAAGATTGCAGCCCAGTAATTGCTGTAGCGTGTGCCATACCTGCGTAATGTTGTAGTGTGATATGGGTTCGATTTCTACACATGGCAGTTGTGTGTGTTTCTATGTCTGTGTAGGGAGCAATGCATTTTAGGCTAGTCACACTCAATACAATCAAATGCCTACTTTGGCAATCCTGCTGATGTCATTCACTGTGAAATACACCTTTGGGGAAGGAGAATTCCAGCAATCCCCATGGTGTGTCTTATAACAACTTCATGTTGTAGTGTGATATAGAACTCTGGTTGGGGTTCTATTCCCACACATGGTAGTTGTGGATGTTTTGTGTGTATTTCCATGTCTTTGTAGGCAGTTATGCATTTTAGGCTAGTCACACTCAGTACAATCAAATGCCCTACTTTGGCAATCCTGCTGATGTCATTCACTATGAAATACATCTTTGGGGAAGAAGAGCTCGAGCAATCCCTGTGGTGTGTCCTATAACAACATCATGCTGTAGTGTGATATAGAACTCTGGTTGGGGTTCTATTCCCACACATGGTAGTTGTGGATGTTTTGTGTGTATTTCCATGTCTGTGTAGGGAGCAATCCATTTTAGGCTAGTCACATTCAGTGCAATCAAATGCCCTACTTTGGCAATCCTGCTGATGTCATTCACTGTGAAATACACCTTTATGTTCATAGGTAGGTAACTAGGCTATCTGCCTGAAGGCATTTATAAGCCTAGCTGGAATGTGTTGGCTTTGGGGATGGAGTACAACAGTAATCTCCATGGTGGATCCTATAATGGCGTAGTGCTGTAGTGTAATATATTAGTTAGGTGGGAGTTTTAATCCCAGACATGAAAGGTGTCTGTGTGTGTGGGTGACTGTGTTTGTCATTCGTAACCTGTGTGGCATTGGTTGTGAGTGTGTAACAACTGGACTCAATGTGGAGTGGATTTTGCAAATTTCTTATATGGTGGGCCAAGTATATATCACAATGTCCACTGTACAGGGATGACAGATGTGAAATAGTCTAGAGGCTGGGGTGCAACTCCATACTTCTAAATGTGAAATCAATGCCAGCTGAACACCATTAACAACCCTTGTATTACCCAGGAACACTCTCAACCCATGTCTCATACACAAACACACTTGCCTAGGCAACAGCCACTATGTTGGTAGTACCCTGCATATTGCCCACTGATAGTAACCATGGTGTGACTGCAGTGGGCTACAGAGAGCACGGCACCCTGTCCATCAGTCCAATAGGCATGTACATGCAGACAGTGCACCTCCCCCATGTTCCCCACTGGACACCTGCAACACCTGTGGTGCCATCAAATGTGACCCACAAATGACATAACATGCCTGAAACACAAGCCTTGTATGGGAAGACGCCACTGGCATCAGGGAATACCGGTACCATGCTATCAATGTAGGTGCAGGGACAACCTGCTGTCCATTAACAGTTCCCGCCACATGAGGCCAGGACTGGTACATCTGATGATAATGATCTATGCATGCAACATGGGTCAGACACCCCAGATACAGTTCCACATGTCACTGTACATGCATGTGGAAGGTGCTCACATCCCAGACACTGTCCATATCAAGGACTAAGGAACACAAACATGGCAAGCAATGCACAGCATTGGCCACACGCAATAGTCACCCAGGTGACTGGATGGTGTATACAATGGTGAATACAATACCCACCTGTGTGGGCAACCCCAGACAGTACATCCCTGAGCCACAATGCAGACCATTGACATGTGGCCTGATGCCAAGGCATACCCATCACCTAGCCTTGTATAGCCATCTGGCACCATCAACTACAACACACCCATGAAGCAGTGCACACATTCATGTCACTACCTGCACCTGTGTCTGTGTGTGTGGTGTATGATGCGTATGACCACATTCACACTCACAACAACCCCCACTGGCATACTGAAGCATGCTATCTGATGTCAGACACCTCCACATACTCTTGGCACATATAACCTCCATAATGCCCCTGTGATGCATGTGATACCTGCACAGTACTGTGTTGTGGCAATCCCAGGAGTGATGAGTTGTATTCCTGGCCCTGCCAAGTGTGGCATTGTGTGTGCGTCCCGGTGAGAGTGTGGCTATGTTGACGCTGACACCTGTTCATGCGAGCAGGCATGTGTACTACACCTACCACATAGCTACCATATCCCTGTTGCAGATGTCACTCACCATCACATATACATTCTGAGGGCTCCCCATTATGTGACCTATAACAAGTGTGGTGCATTCAATAACTGCATGGGCATATGATAGTACTACATAGTTGTCAGGGGTTTGAGTCCCTGTACTGGCAGGCATGTGACACAAACACGCTTAGGTTTTACTCTCCCACCCCTCCCTGGCTTTTCTGTGCCTCTGTCTGCCTCTCTTACTCCCTCTCTTGTGGATGTGGAGACTTACACCTGCTTTGCTTAGGCAGCAGCATGTGTACTTTAAGTGATGCTCAAGATCAGCTGATGGCCTCTGCATGAATTGCAGCCCTCCTCTGATTGCATGTGAAACAGCTGTGGTAACATTCCCATAGCCAATTGAATGGAAACACACACCAATATCTAGGAACATCATGTTGGTGTTGGGCCTTTCATTCACTGTGAGCAGGAACTTGATCTGTTGTTTAGCAAACAGCATCTCAGATGGACTGGGGTTACCTCTAACAACATACACTGTGGAAACAGGCCAACACACAGGAGGGGGATGTGCCTGACCAGACTACAGACTGTAAGTGCTGCTATACTGCATTTGGAGTAATGTTGCTTTAACAGGGTGTGTGTGGATATGTCTGTCCTACATGTTTTCATACCTGCCATGTCAGTGCTATGTGTATGAGGGAACACCCATCTGTAGGGCCATCTGCAGACTGGCCAGTGTGTGGTGCCTTTTGTTTCAGGTGTTACCCACAGAGCACCTATCTGTGAACTGCGAAAGGTAGTGTGAGGATTGCAGTCTGTAGATGGTGACAGCCATGAGAGTTACTGACTTCATATCCCTCATAGGACATATGGTGCACCAAACCCTGCTACAACAGTAAATGTATGAGGTTATCACAGCAACATGTCAATATTGGCCCGGTGTATGTGCCTCCAGCAACAACCCTGTCAACCTTTGTACATATGTCATGCGGTAAGGGGTGCATATGTACTGTACACCATAATTAGTGACATCATATCTGATAAGCCAGTGAGATATCAGACTGCTACACATGTAATGTATAGTAGGGGTTATATTTGATGACATAACCTGGACATTCTGGGGTTGTATGTTTTTGTACTGAGGTCTGTGTACTTACAGTGATTGTTGGCAGTGTGTGCATTTTTAATATGTACCTTGGCCTGTGTAAAGACTGTGGTAGATGTCATTGTTCTTTGTCCTGTCCTATCTGATGTTACATGCTGCTCCGCTGTATGTTACCCTATCAGCTTACATGTTTGTAGGGCCATACACGCACATGTCCCATAGCAAGCATGCAATATGTAGCTGTGGCTGTGTTCACATTGGTTGTGGTGATGCACTTTCACACAGGTGTATGTTACTCTGTGCTGTAGCATGCGTGTAGAGCCTGCTATATTTGCAGGTACATCTGCATTCCCCCATAGGAACTGTAGACCAGTGTTGAGCTGGTCTGCCTGTAGCCTGCTCAGAGCTTTGTTACCATGACTAGCAGCTTAGTGTACTTACCCAGTGAGATGTAATATCCAGTTACTTGCCAGATGTACTGCTGCTGGGCCACCATAACAGTCATGAATGTCAGACAGAGCAGTGGGATGCTATATGGATGTATGTCAATATCTAGTGGGTGGTATGTGGCCATGGCACCTACTTATCAGCAGTTATTGTGGCAGGACAGACAGGGATGTGTGAATGCATAACCTATGGGGGCACATGTATATCAGTAGTTATGTGTTATACCCATCTATATGGCTGTTAACATCTACATTGTCAGGATTGGTCCACATGTCTTGCACTAAGGGGTTATATGTATACCTCTGGGCTGTCCAGAGTGTGTCAGACTGTCCACATATATTGGCCATTATGTCTGCTGTAGTGCACAGGAGCATTACATGCTAGCACTGGTACTATACTATGATGTCCTTAGGATGTCTGTCAGTAGCTAATGGCGCATATGTTAAAAGCAGATGTGACCTCCCACACGCACCATGTCTGTGAAGACAATCCCTATTACAGTAGCGATACTTCACAAATATACCTGCTATACATACCTGACATCACCTTGCACTACAAAGTTGGGACTACAGGGACTGGGGTAGGGCTACACTCCATGTTCAGGACATATGGTGATGATATATGTGCATATACTTATCCAGATATCTATATAGACATACGCATATACACATTGACATACATAGATGGATATGTATATGTACATAGATATGCAAATGAGCACCCAGATATATACATATACAGAGCAATATATGTCTACACATATACAGATAGAGATATATATGCACATATACGTATGGACATCTGCATATATATTGACAGTAGTAGGTATATCAAAATAGGTATGTATGCACATATAGTTATTGATATCTACATATATACCAACTAGCCATATCTGTACACATAGGATGTGCATACATATATAGCTATATATACATATACGTATATCTATATATACATACATGTCTATGGGACCGCTACAGAATCCTGAAATACCACAGTCCTGAAGACCATCAGGTATGAGCTGCTTTAAGGTATATGGATGTACATTACCATACAATCCACCTTGGTTAAATGCAGGCCTACTGCCAGTACTCTCCACACATCCTTACCCTACCCAAAACATGACAAAAAACACATATATCAAATACTGAGAGCCTACCCCCACTACAAGATCTACCATTTAGATAGGAACACCAAATAAGGTGGAGGAGTAGCAATACTATACTCTGAACAACTGAACCCATCCCCTCTACCAATAGCTCACCCAAATTTCCACCCAACTGAGCAACTTATTCTAAATTGTCACCTAAACCCACAAAAGAAATTTGCTATTGCAGGCATCTATATTCCTCCTGGAAATAATATTCCTATCCTAGAAGCCATCCTTTCATGGATTGCTCTCAAAATCAACCACCTCTCCAAATCTCAACACTGATCTCTATGGCTTTAATCAACTCACTACAACACCCACTCGCTTTAATAAAAATAGCAATAATAGCGCTACCTTTGACTGGATCCTGACCTCAGATCCAAACTCATACCAAAACCCAGGCACACTACCTGACTCCCTCAGTGACCACCTCCTATGTACATAGACACTCCCTCTTTATACCCAAAACCCATCTTTACTCAGACTGCTGCAACCTTTCCTCCTTCGATGTCCAAACATTCAGTAATAGCTTCTCATCCTTAAACTGGTCTAACTTCAAATACCTTCCTCTCAATGATGCAGTTCTAGAATTTAACCATACTTTCCTTGACATCGTAAATACCTTAACACCACTGAAGAAAGTTAGGATAAAGACAACACACACCCCTTGGCTCACTAAGGATACCCTTATGAAAAAATAGGATCCCAGCCGGAATATTTGGCTAAAAACTAAATCTACAGTACTCTTCCAAAAATATAAAGAACTTAGAATTCTCACAAAAAAGGCATATTAACAATGACAAGAAAAGAAATGCATAATGAGTGCCAATACACCCACAACTATAACCCTAAAAAATTCTGGTGCACCATTAACAAGATCCTACATCATGGAAGACCCACCACCCCTAACCCATACCCCAACAACACTCCTCAAGGAACCAGCACCCTACTAAACTCATATTTAATTGAATGTATTTTATTGCTATTAACTAATCTGCACAGGTAACTTATTTGTTTGCAGTTAAAAGCATTCTGTAGAGTTTCATTGCATCATTATCTGTTTAAAAACTTCCATTTTGTGGCTTTCTGTAGTGCTTATTGTCTGTTTGCTAATAGCTTTAGTATTGTCCTAGTTCAGAATTGCTGGCTCAGGGCTTGTTTGTTTATACAGTGATTGTTCAAATCACATGAACAGGCCATCTTGAATTAGCTGAAGGCTTTCTTTACCTTGGCTAGATTGTGTTAATTGGCTGCTGGCCAGTGGGGCTGGTTCTTTTGTGTTTTTGTAAAAAAAAAAAAGTTGTCTGAGGTTGTATCTTCTGGTATTTAAGCCCTAACTTTGAGAGGGTTTCTGTCTATACACACTGAGCTGAGTGGAGAAAAGGTGTTGACTACAATTCTTAGCTGAGATATATAAGTATCCTGCTTTTTTCAATTATTTATACTAATTATTGTTTCTAGCAATTTATATATAGCACCTTTTTATTGCCTGCTGCATAGTTTTTGAGTGTACTTTATTGCTATTAACTAATCTGCATGGGTAACTGTTTTGTTTGCAGTTAAAGGCATTCTGTAGAGTCTCATTGCTCCTTTATCTGTTTAAAAACGTTCATTTTGTGGCTTTCTATAGTGCTTACTGTCTGCAGGCTAATACTAATATTCTTGCTGCTTTGCAGTTGCCCGCCCCTACTGTAAATCTGATCTGGGAAACGCCTCCTAGTCTAGTGTCATTAGCTCATTCTACCTAATACAGAGAGAACATTTGATTAAGGCCTTCTATTTCTCCTTTTTCCCTTTCAAAAAAATTTGCCTGAATCTCCTTGTGTTCTGACTGTGCTTCTCAAACATTTTGGAAATATAGGGTATATTTTAGAGCATTTATTATAACTGTAATTGCCTTAATATTGCTACAACTCAAGTGCTCTAGGTTGCACTGCATCTAAAGTGTTTATGTGTTTTAGCTGCTTTTCTGTATATATAAACTTCTCTGTATATGTAGACTAGCTACTTATTCTGCTGTGTTACTGCCTCTTAAATAGGTTTTCAGTTATGCACTTGCCTTGCTTCATTTAAAAAGTTTTTAATTGCTAATTTTGTAGAGTTTTAATTGCATTTATTGTTTAGGACTACACACTCAAGTGTTTTTCTGTGTTTATTTACTGTATTATTGCATTGTTTAGCTTGTTTCAACAAAAAAAAAATACTATCTTGTTTGCTCGTTTCCCACCTTTTCTAGCCAGTCCAGATCCCAGGCTTTTCTTGTCTCAGGACTTTATTTTCTGTGTTCAGAGCTATCCAGACCTTGCTGTGGTAGAGAGAAGTCCTACTGCCTACCAGTGGGACTGGTGAGTATTGTACTGCCTATCTAACACTAGAGGAGTGGTTTTCAGCTCTGAAATTGTAATTTTATTAGACTTTTTGGGCTGATTTCTATCCCTTTCAATGTTTTGGCTTAAAAACGCGTGTGTTTGCACATTTTTCACATCGTGCAGCACTGCAAGGCTACAGTTAAACTATTCCAGGTGCCAGAAAGTCTGCTTTTCAAATTTTCCCTTAGAACTAGCTGGTTTCTCAGTAGTAGCACTAAAATCTGAACCCCTGTGACTAGCACTTGCTGTAGAACCTGCTGGAAAGCACTAGGAAGCCTGAAACTGATACAAGTACTCAGCTCTCCTTGTCAAAAAGGAGAAATTAATCATAGGCACTAAACAGCCTATAACTGCAAAGTACCTTGCAAAGGTAAGGGAAAACAGCTCTTAAACTTTACAAAAAAGCACCTAAACAGGCATGTCCAAGGGTCAGCTTCTGGTGACTTCTCCTCACACCTGGTGAATCTGGGCATACTGGGGCAATGCTGCAATTGCCTCATGTACACAGACAAAAATCTCCTCCTACCACCCAACACTACAACCTGGGAGAGATGCACTTACATAGCCAAACTGGAAGCAAAGCTCTCTCCGGCCAAGATTGTGCCAGACAGTCAAAAGGAGAAGGTTAACACCTGCATTACACCTCAAGCAACTCATAGCCCTTCAAAACCCACACCATCAACACCCACACATAGCAACACTAAACCCACATATGTGGAGGCCCTTAACATTAACCTGCCAAAGCAACAAGGACCTCCGAAGCCAAAACGCAAACACCAGTCACAACCAAAGTGACACAGAGCTCACAACACCAGTGTGCCACCCAACAACAGCCCCTAAGGCAAGACAATGTACCCAACACTTTAGTCATAGGTGACTCTATAGTCAGGCACACTGATGTCCCACTCACCAGGCTGAACAAGGAGAAAATTACAGTCAGCTGCCTGTCGGGTGACAGGATCCACCACATAACTCATGCACTCAAGTCACTCCACAACAAGTACAAATACGACTCTGTCATTGTCCATGCTGGAGTGAATGACTTGAGACGTACCTCCCTGGACTACATGAAAAGAGACATGGAAGAGCTCTTGGATCATGTGACCCAGGCAGGTATGACCCTAGCCCCGAGTAGCATCCTGCCTTCGCCCAGAATATTACCACAGTATAAGGACAAAATGATTGACTTCAACAATTGGCTAAGCTTCTGGTGTCATTCAAAGGGGATCCAGTATTTGTCTGCCTGGGATGACATGATCGACAAACCACGATGCTTTGCCAGAGATGGTCTGCACCTACACCTGTCACTCCTGGGATTCAGGTTACTGTCTAAAGCTCTTGCCACCCCTATAGTGCCTTTTTTAGGCAAGGTTCAAAGGATAAAACCACCACTGTAACAGATACAAGCATGCAAAATCTGGAGGTAATGCTACAAGTCTAAACCACAAAATGCACTCTCTCGAGGCACTCCTAAAAATGGAGAACATCGATATCTGTGCAGTAACTGAGACCTGGTTTAAGGATCCAGAGAGCACCCCTGCAATACCAGGCTACAATTCTTACCACACTTTTCGGCCACAAAACTACGACCGAAACACTAAAGGTGGAGGAGTGTCCATATTCACCAAGGATATTCACACCTCCGGGCTAGTTGCCCAGCACAATGCATCTGAAATTCTCCAGGTACTACTAACACTAGGTAAGACTGCAATCCAAATTGTAGCTTGCTACAGATCCCCCACCATGCCCCAAGATTCTCACTACACCTTTCTAAACATACTGGAAAATATTAAGATACAAGCAAACACCCTAATACTGGGCGATTTCAACTACCCTGCCATTAATTGGGAAAACTACTCAGGTACCAACTCCTTTTCCCAATGGTTCTTGGAATTCATAAATTCCAATGCCCTGGATCAACTAATCCATTGTCCCACCAGGGGCTCCAATATCCTAGACCTGGTCATTACCAACATGGGAGATAGATGCTCTACACCAGTGGTCACCCCCTCATTGGTCAGGTCTGACCATAAGCAAATCACCCTTGACATCCACATCCCACCCCCCAAGTAAGGAGACCTTCTTAAAAAACTTCTCCAAAGCCAACTTCATGCTACTGAAGTCAGAAGTGACAAACTTCACAACACCCACGCAGACAGGATCTGGAAGTTCGACTGCAGAATCCTACACTAAGGCACTGTACGAGCACATCCACTTGTGCATGAATTGTGCCATCCCTAATAGAACCAAGATGCTCTTCTCCAAAAAAAGGAAGCCAATCTGGTGGCTCCCTACTACAAACAAACTATACAACTGAAGGAAGAAACTGTTGCAGAAAAAAGGAAAATCCCAGGATGCAAAAAACTCCCTCACCAGCCTCAGTAAGAAGCTGAGATCCCCCATAAAATCCTCAAAAGCTAGTTACGAAAATAAAATTGTCAAAGATTCCAAAGACAACCGCAAGGCATTCTATAGTTATGTCAAGAATCTAAATGGCAATGCTCAGATCTGCTCTGAGCTACAACAGAATGACATTAAATATACTGATCCCAAGGATATTGCCAATATCCTGGCAGATTGATTTAGTGCCAACTTCACCCCCCTCTCACCCCCTTAAGGGTCCATCTCAATACCAAAAGATTGCCAATTTCTGATAATCACAGCTATGCAGGTAGAAACCGCACTCTCTAAAGCTAAGAATACAGCATCCATGGGACCAGATGACATCCCAGGCTGTGTACTACATGAACTACAAAATGAACTGGCACCTCACCTAAGTGTCATGTTTAATGATAGCCTCACCTCAGGCTTCGTGCCCACTGAGAGGCGCACAGCTACAGTTATCCTGCTCCACAAGGGAGGATCCACCTCGGATCCCAGGAACTACCATCCCATCAGTCTGACAAGCCTGATCTGCAAGGGCATGGAATGCATTAACATGGAACTTATAAACAAAGACATTGTCATCCTTCGAACACTGGACCCCACCCAGTTTGGGTTTGTGAATCTGAATGACTTCTTTGACTCAGTCTCCAGAGCTGTGGACGAGGGTAAGGTGGTCCACACAGCCTATCGGGACCTTGCCAAGGCCTTCGACACCATCCCCCACTCTGGAATCATAGATAAACTTACTAAGCTGGGCATAAATCCCTATGTCACTCGATGGGTTGCCAACTGGCTTACTGACAGAACCCAGACTGTAAAAGTAGCAGACTCCAAATCCAGCTCCAGACAAGTGACAAGTGGAGTACCTCAGGGTTCAGTCCTGGGACCACTCTTGTTTGGCATCTACAACACTATGGGACTCTGGCTAACAAAGTTTGCAGATGACTGCAAACTGGGAGCCATTACTGAATCCCCAAATGATGTGGATATTCTACAAAAGGGCCTTACAGAAACAGATGCCTGGTGCCAGGGCCATGGGCTCAAGCTTAATGCCAAGAAATGTATAGTTATCCCCTTTGGAAAAAAACATGTACCCATGAATTACCACATAGGTGGCAGGACACTAAACATCAAAAGTGTGATGAGAGACTTAGGGATACAGGTGGACAGTGGTCTCACTTTCGTGGACAGTGGTCTCACTTTCGATAACCACATCGCCACAACAGTCAGGAAATCCTTTTATGTGGCACACCTCATCACTAAGGGCTTTTCATCCAGAAAAAAGGAGGTCATTGTCCCACTGTACTCATCCCTCATTAGACCCATTATAGAGTATAATGCCCCATTTGGCATGTACCTCACAAGACATCTGCAACAGCTGGAAAGGCCACAGAAATACCTCACTAAAAGAATCACAGGCCTAAAGCAGATGCCATATGCTGACCGTCTAAAAAAACTCCAGCTATACTCTGTGGCATACTGTCTACTCAGAGGTGATCTCTGCTTAACATACAAGGCCATGTCAAACCCTGAGCTGTTGGACATGTTCCACTTAAAGAAATCCCAATCCCTCAGAGCCACACACTCCAGGGATCTAAACCTTGTCATCACAATGAACAAAAAATGCTGAAGGGAGAGGTTCCTAACCCAGAGACTCCCCATACTCAAATAGACTGCCCATACATGTCAAGCAGAGCGCCTCATTCACCCTCTTCAAAAGGAACCTTGATGATTGGATGGGAGATAGGAAATTCACCCCGGGGATCATGTCAGTTAAATATTGTAAAAAAGAAAAGAATGGCAAGACACAGCTACGAAGTTACCTCCTTTAATAAAAATAGTAAAAATCCAAATCTTAAGCGCTTTCGGGTTCAGCAACCCTTCATCAGACAATTTTGGTAACAAATGACTCCACATTTTAAATTCTTGAACAACCAATCAGCATTCAATACACGACCCGCCTTTTTTGTAAGGCAGGTTTTAAAGGTACCACCTCATTCAAACCTGGACACCTATGTGATGAAAGTGTGATGATCCACTTAGATTCTAGTGTTTCAGTAAGTAACTTGATATCTCCACCTCTACTACCTAACCTTACATTAATGACAGCTTTAAACAAAAATGTGTGTGTAGGGTTATCCTCCAAATGTCTATATAGAGCATTATGCTGATCTTTATTCCTGATGGATGATAAATGCTGTAGTATCCTGACCTTCAACATATTGTTCGTCATCCCCACATAGAAAGCCGAGCATTGTGAACACTCTGCCAAGTATACCACATTAGTTGTTCTACATGTCGCTCTAGCCTTGAACTGGAAGAACTGTCCATTCACTGGGTGAGTAAAGGTGGAAATTTTGTTAATACTATTGCAGGCTTTGCAATTACCACATGGTACCGTTCCAGCTTTAGCCAGCAAGGGTCTCAGACTGGAGGTGCATTTTTCTCCACATAACAGATCTTTCAAGTTGGTGTTACGCCTATAACCAAAGTTAGGTCTAGGGCCAACCAGATCTCGTAACCTACCATTACTCCTCAATATATTCCAATTTTTGCTGACTATATTTTTAATATCAGTGATGTTACTACTGTATGTAAAATATAGCCTAGCACTATTGGATCTATCCCGTTTGGATTGTGAATCTCCCTTCTCTTGGTCCTGCCTCAACCAAGGTGTAAATCTGTTGGTTCTCTCAGCAGAACTAGAATCAACTATTCTTTTAACCATATTCTCATCATAGCCTCTTGTATCAAAACATTTTTTCAAACCCTCAACTTCCCTTACATATTGTTCATCATCCAGGCACAACCTGGATGTCCTGCAAACTTGACTCTGTACTATGTTTGGAAACATATATCGGGGGTGCATGCTATCAAATGATAGTAAATGATTTTTCCAGCAGTCCTTCTTGTATATGCTAGACAAAAAACCTTCTGGAATATGTCGAATCCTAACATCCAGAAAATCAATCTGTACGTGGGAATATGCTAAAGTGAACCTGAAAAAAGAGGTTGTGGAATGGAGAAACTCTATGAAACTATGTAACATGGCAACACTGCCCTGCCAAAAAATGAACACATCATCCACAAAACGTGTGTAAGCTCCAATGTACTGCATCCATTCCTTGTTGCTAAAAATGGTCTCTTCGTAGCTGTGTCTTGCCATTCTTTTCTTTTTTGCATTTGGACATTCATTGGTTTGATGAGACTTTGGCTTTAGCACGGGACATTGAATTTTGGACAGTTAAATATTGTGGGAAGAAATATCCGGGGAATTGTTATGGCTAGGCTTGCATAGGCCCTAGGGCCAATAGCCTAGTACCAACCTATGAATCTAATGCAAACTGACTTGTACAGACCAAATTAAAAACAGTCAACCCACGCCTCCCAACACTACCAATACCACCACTTTCTCTCTAAACCTTGTGCCCACTGATTACATGAAATCTCTTCTACTTAAACTGAAACCTTGCTCCCCATCTGGAAAAAACCTCCCTCCCCTCTTTCTTAAACTTGCAGCCCTGTCGATAGCCTACCCTGTCTCTATTCTTATAAATTGGTCAATTCAAGAATCTACAGTCCCTGAAATCTGGAATTCTTTTTATACCATTCCATTACACAAGGGAGGTAACTCCACTGATCCATCAAATTATAGAACCATAGCCATTCGCTTGCCACTCTCAAAACATCTTGAGACATGCATTCAAAAACAGCTTCTTGCCTATCTATTTGACAACAATCATATGAACCCTACTCAACATGGCTTTAGGCCAAACCATAGCACATTAACCTCACTTCTATCTTTTACACATACTGTAGCAGAGTCAGTGATATAAACTCATTGGTGCCATGTCTTTTCTTTGACCTCTCAAAAGCTTTTGATACCATCTCACACTATAAACTACTAACTAAACTAGCTGACCTCAACCTCACTTCCTTGACTATTCTCTGGTTCTCTAACTACCATTACAACAGGCTAAAATCAGTTAGATGGCTTTCAGCATGCTCCCCCTTCTTACCTATCTGGACTCCTGATCCCAGGGGTCTATTCTAGGACTTCTTCCCTTCAACATCTTTATCAATAACTTCCACTTTGCCTGCACCACCTCCTCACTGATTCAATACACAGATGACTCTACCCTTATCTCCTGCTCTGACAACATCTCTCACCTCCACACTATCACTCAAAACACATTTCACGACGTTGAACAATGGCTAACTAACAACCAGCTCATCCTTAACCCCCCAAAACCCCTATAACTCCTCCTTTTTCTCCCTAAATTCTTCTCCCACTGTAAAAGCACATTTACCATATCATCTCATAACAACACTTATTAAATACAACGAACATCCAGATATGGTCAGAAATAATTTGATGACAAGCAGCAGGTAGCATAAATCAGTAGCAAAAACACAAAATAGCACTCTAGTGCCTCAGCTTCACATAAGCCTTCAAGGAGTACATTCACCATACAAAAGCCTCAACAATATACTTGTGTGATAATCCATTAGCACATTATGTTATGGAACTTTTAAAATTTAGTTTAGAAAATATTTTTTTCTGTTTTGAAGATAAAGTTTACCATCAGCTACAGGGTACAGCAATGGGCTCTTCATTTGCACCTATGTATGCTAATTTATTTATGGGTATGTTTGAAACAGAATATATTTATACAAATTAATTTTATAAACAATATGTTGTTATATTTTAGATTTATAGATGACTTGGTTTTTCTTTGTGAAGATGGAATAGAATTTGTTCAAGATTTTATAACAGAATTGCAAAATAATAGAAAAGATTCCTTTTGCAGTTTGATGGTTTACAATATGGTAATAGAATTTCATTTTTGGATATAATACTAAAAGGGGTAATTGGAAAGGGAATAAATACTAACTTACATAGAAAATTTGAAATAGTTAATCAATTTATGTTAGGTAATAGCTGTCATCCTAGGCACACTCTTGGTTCTCTACCAAATGGAGAATCCCTGAGAATTTCAAGAATATGTAATAATCATCACGATTTTGAAAAAGACCTGCAGCGTATAGTGGATATGTTCATGAACAGAAATTATAATGTACAAGTGATAGAGAGAAAAGTGTTTAAAGAATTAGGAGAGAAAGATATGGGGATAATATTAATATAGTACATAGAGTTTCTTCATATAGAGAGAAGAACAAAATCACAGATGATAGTTTTTTTGTAGTCATGACATAATATTTTAAGTGACAGTGTAAAACAAATTATTGGGCATTATTGGAAATGTGTGTATAGATTTCAGGATTTAGAGTCCTGTTTTCTCATATAAGAAAGGGAAAAGCTTGAGGGATATGTTAGTGCCTACTAAATTTGAAAGTCCTAATAATAGGTTGTTGCAGCAGATTCAAGTTTAAGGAATTACACCATGTGGTAGTTGCTTAGGGTGTCATCATATAGTATAAACCTTTTCAAAAATTAATAATATTACATTTGAAATGGTAGGAAAATATTATTGCACTACTGAAAGGGTGATTTATGCAATTAAGTATAGTTGTAATAAATATTATATAGGGCAAACTAAGCGAATATTCAAGAAGAGATTATCAGAACATCTAAGAGATATAAGGCTAGATAAAATAGAGATCCCTTTAGCCCAACATTTTAAATTGTATCATAATAGTAATTCTGTAGATTTAAAAGCTACTGTTTTAGAACAGGTACAGAGAGAAAGAGATAGTGACTATGTTAGAAATTTGTTGTTGTATAAATAAACACCTTTTATTTTAAAATATGGGACTGATTCCACAGGATCTGAATACAGACTGCTGCTGGAAATGTGTTATTTAAATATTGTTTGATATGAATCTTTAAAGAGAATGCATTTTTAAATGAGTTGATTATATAATAGTTATATTAATTAATTGTTTGAGTGGCAGCTGTGGGGTATAAAGGATGGGGCTTTTGTATGGTGAATGTATGCCTTGAAGGCTTAAGTGAAGCCGGGGCACTAGAGTGCTATTTCGTGTTTGTGCTACTGTTTTATGCTACCTGCTGCTTGTCAGTAGATTATTTCTGACCATATCTGGATGTTCGTTGTATTTAAATACTTGGAGCCTTGTTGCGTGGAGATTCATACAAGGTATAGCCAGTGATCCAGCATTGAATTTTCCTAGAAGTTGAGAAGATTCATCTGATTCTTCTCAATTAACTATGGATGGTTTTCTGAGGATGAATGCAAAGAGAGAAAAAGGCAGAGGTGAAAGACCAGCCAGCAGTGGTGAAGGGCTACCCTCACAGACGTGGGAAAGGCTGCTAAGTAAGACCAGAAGCAAGCATGTGCCAAATCCCTTTTCTGAGGTTTGTAAGTGTTCCACTGCACTTCCTTCTGAAGCAAGAACTTTATTTCATAAATTAGAGAAACTGTTAAATAAAGAAACTTCAGCCCATTATAACAGACTGAGCCTCCAGAGGGATTTGGAGCTTGATATAGCGGCAAGGGGGCTAAGGGCTATTAAATTTCTCCCTCTGCCTTTTGATAAGTACAATACTGAAGAAAAAGTATTTATGCAGAGATGGGAGAAAGCTGCTCATCTTTGCTCGAATGGACTAAAATACTAGTCAAGGGCGACGAGGTAAAACTCTCTGCATTAAGAAAAGACATAAACATAGTTTGCAATAATTTGTTGCTTTCCATAGATAACGCTCATTATGAAACATGTTTAAGTGACATCCAAGATAAATTGGGTGTTTATGAAAAGAAATTATGTGAACAGAAGCTACATAAAACTAAGAGGGACTTCAGAGATTATGAAAATGGTATGGCCTTTTTCAGGCCAGCGAATCAGAGACAGAGGTCACGAGTTCGCTTCGAAAAACAGGAAGGGGAAAGGAAGAGATGAAGCTTCTTTCAGTGATACTAGCTGGCACCAAAGTGATTTTAAAGATGAACAGGAATATCCTTTTTTTGCCTGAGCCGAGTAATGCTCAATATATGCAAGACAATTCTCATCAGATGGGCAGACAGTATCAGTCAAGAAAGCGACAATACAAAGAATATGACCAAGAACAGCAGAAAGGAGGCACGTACCAACGACAATGGAAAAATAAAAAGACATAATGGTACTGATTTTGCTACTAATAATACAGATGTCTGAATTTGTCAGGTTGTATGCAGGAGGACAATTTGAATGCAGCCTTACAATGTGGCTTAAAATTTATACCTACAGTGTTGCTAAGAATGCATTGTTTTAAAATTATTTCTGACCATATCTGGATGTTCGTTGTATTTAAATACTTGGATTCTTGTTGTTTGAACACTCTTATTAAAGTTGATTCTCACATTAAACTTCTGGGTATTCAAACTGATGACCAATTAAAATCTGACCTCCATATACAACACTGTATTAAAAAGACAAATAAAAAAATGGGTCTACTATATAGAAACAAAAATATTCTAGCCTCTAAATGCAAACCCACCCTAGCACAAGCTTTCCTCCTTCCCTGTCTTTTGTACGCCTCTCCTATACTCGCATTTCTACAATTTACCTTAATAGCCAGACTAGAACAAACATAAAACAACATTGCCTGATTTGCTAGCAATCTACCATACAAATCCCATTGCTGCCTTGTTTTAAAACAGCTTCAATGGCTTGAGTTACCTCACCTGCTCTGTCTTTCCCCAGCTACAGCTCAGATACACCTTAATAAACAAACCCTCAGCCTGTCCTTCCCTCTCCTCTTTCATATCCCTCTACACCCCCTCTTCAACTCTATGCAGCTCTGATCAACACCTTCTTAATATTTAGAAAGCCAAAAATAATGGCAAATGTCTTTATAAAAGCACAGTGTCCCTAGCCTGGAACAATCTCCCATCAAATATTTGTAACATCAGATGTACAAACCACTTCAAAATTGAAATTAAAAACGACCTTCTTAACTAGTTCCTACCCATGCCAGGACCCTACCTAGCCACCCACACACCTTTCTTTCCTCTCTTTACTCTGAATCTTCAAGCCTTCTTTTACTTATACTTCAGGTTTAATAGCAGCACTAACCCGTCTGTACTACCATTCTACCTCTAGCTTTTTGTTTATAGCAAAAACTATCATGTTTTATTACCACTCTAGCCCAGTTTTAGGTTCATAGGTGTGTACTAGGCTAATGGCCCTGGAGCCTTTACAAGCCTAGCCCATAGGATTACCCAGGCATCATGCCACCGAACCTTAGTTCCCACTCCCTCTGTCAAGTAGAGCCACTGGAGTGATCCCCGGGGTGAGTTTTCTATTTCCCATTCACTAATCAAGATTTCTCTTGAAGATGGCCAATGAGGTGCTCTGCTTGACATGTATGGGAAGTCTATTCCATAGCAAGGGCAGTCTCTGGGTTAAGAACTTGTCTTGCCAGTTCAAATGTACAAAGGTTTTCTGTTGATTGTGGTAATGAGGTTGAGGTCTCTGGAGCGTGTGGTGCACAGGGATTGGGATTTCTTTATATGTAGCATTTTTAATAGAGCTGGGTCAGACATGGCTTTGTAAGTCAAGCACAGACCGCCTCTAAGTAGGCAATATGAGACAGAGAATAGTTAAAGAGGTTTTTGAGTATATCCATATAGGACAAGTGTTTAAGGCCTAGGATCCTCATTGTGAGGTACTTTTGCAGCCTCTCCAGTTGTTGCAGGCGTCTAGTGAGGTACATGCCAAATGGGGCATTGTACTCAATGATTGGCCTAATAAGGGAAGGGTAGAGGGAGACAATGACCTCTTTCTTCCTGGATGCAAATGTTTTCGTAATGAGATGTGCTACATAGAAGGACTTTCTGACCACAGTGGCAATGTGGTGGTCAAAAGAGAGGTTGCTGTCAACCTGTGTTCCCAGATCTCTTATAATACTTGCATCGACGTGGCAATTCATGGGAAGCATGTTTTTCCCAAAGGGGATGACAACATTTTTTTGGCATTGAGCTTAAGGCCGTGGTTCTGACACCAGTTGTTGGTCTCATTGAGGCCTTTCTGTAGGATGTCAACATAACTTGGGAAGTTAATAATAGCTCCCAACTTGCAATCGTCTGCAAACTTTGTCAGCCAGAGTCCATTCCTGTTGGCCTGGACTTCAGAGAAGTAGATACTAAACAGGAGAGGACTCAGGATCGAACCCTGTGGGCTCCACTCGTGACTGGTCAGCAGTCTGACTTGGAGTCAGCTACTTTCACACTGTGGGTTCTATCTGTGAGCCAGTTTGCAACCCACCTAGTGATATAGGGGTTGATGCCTAGCTTAGTGAGTTTTTCTAGGATTCCTGAGTGAGGAATGGTATCAAAGGCCTTGGCCAGATCAACGTAGGCTGTATGAACCACCTTGTCTTCATCCACAACTCTGGTGACTGACTCAAAGAAGTCATCCAAGTTGAGCAGGCATGATCTACCCTTCACAAAACCAGACTGTGTGGGATACAGAGTTTGGAGATTCCCTATATCCTTGTTTATTAGGTCCATGATGATGTGTTCCATATCTTTGCATATCAGACAAGTCAGGCTAATGGGACAATCGTTCCCAGGTCTGTAGTTGCTCCTCCTTTGTGGAGAGGGGATGACTGTAACAGTGCGCCATTCTGTAGGGACAAAGCCGGAGGTGAGGCTGTGATTGAGCAGGGCATATGACATACTAGTGTGTACCTAAGTCTGCATTTTTCAAAAAAAATTTCTTCTGATCACTCGGCTTTTTAATTTTGTATATAAATTTGTATACATTTTTATTGTAACTCTCTGATACTGTAAATCTGTGCAAAGATATAACTATGCAAATTTCTTGCTGTGGAATATATGTAATAACTATGGTAAATTTTCGTATGCAGTTTTCTTGCTGTGAAATGTACATTGTAAATATGGAAAGTTTCTTATGTTGGTATGTATGCATGTTAATGACTTGATTATGCTCATTACATAATTCTTATCTGCATAATGTAAGATTTTACATCTGGTGACAAAACTATTGTTAGTCTTTCTACAGCTATAGCCAACATACTGGCCAACAGATTCAGTGCCAACTTTACCCCCACCCCCCAAGGGCCCTATCACAATACCAGAAGAAAGCCTGGTCCCACCATTTCTGCAGCATGAGTAAAAGCTGCATTGTCCAAAGCCAAGAATACAGCATCCATGAGGCCTGATAAATATCCCTGGCTGCCAGCTACAAAAAGAACTGGCACCACATCTGTTCAGTCACAGCCTTACCTCAGGCTATGTCCCTAACAAATGGTGCACTGCTGCAGTCATCCTGCTCCATAAAGGGGGAGCAACTACAGACCTAGGAACCATTGTCCCATTAGCCTGACGAATCTGGTATGCACAGCTATGGAGCTCATCATCATGGACCTGCTTAACAGAGATATAGGCAATCTCCAAACTCTTGATCCCACACAGTTTGGCTTAGTCCAGGGGAGATCTTGCCTGCTGAACCTGGCCGACTTCTTTGAGGCAATCATCAAGGCTGTGGATGAGGGTAAGGCAGTGCATGCAGCCTACGTTGACCTGGCCAAAGCCTTTGATACCATTCCCCACTCAGGTATCATTGATAAACTCACCAAACTAGGCATCAATCCTTACATTACTAGGTGGGTTGCAAATTGGCTCACAGACAGGACCCACAGTGTGAAAGTTGTGGATTCCAAGTCAGACTGTCACTCAGTCATGAGTGGAGTCCCACAGGGCTCGGTCCTGGGCCCTCTCCTATTTGGCATCTACTTCTCAGAAGTCCAGGCCAACACAGAAGGACTCTGGTTGACCAAATTCACTGATGACTGCAAGTCATTATTAACTTCCCCAAGTGTTGCAGACATTCTACAAAAGGGCATCTCTGAGACCAATGACTGTTGACGGAACCATGGTCTGAAGCTTAACACCAAAAAATGCATTATCATCCCCTTTGGAAAAAACTCAGTTCCCACAAATTACCACATTGATGGGAGCCCACTGAACACTGAAGAGGTGATAAGAGATCTGGGGACCCAGGCCGACAGCCACCTTTGACCACCACATTGTCACTGTGGTCAGAAAGTCCTTCTATGTGGCACATCTTATAACCAAAGGTTTTGCATTCAGGAAGAAAGAGATCATCATCCCTCTCTACTCATCCCTCATTAGAGCAATCATCGAATATAATGCCCCATTTGACATGTACCTGACCAGACACCTACAACAGCTGGAGAGGCCACAAAAGTACCACACAAACAGGATTCTAGGCCATAAACACATGTCCTACACTGACAGACTCAAGAAACTTCAGCTGTTCTCAGTCTCTTATAGTCTACTTAGAGGTGATCTCTGCTTGACTTACAAAGCCATGTCCAATCCAACCCTACTTGAAATGCTACATCTAAAGAAATCCCAATCCGTCCATGCCACACACTCCAGAGATCACAACCTCATTACCACAATTAATAGAACATGCTGGAGGGACAGGTTCATCTCCCAAAGACTGCCCATACTCTGGAATAAGCTTCCCATTCATGTCAAGCAGAGCACCCCGCTGGCCCTCTTCAAGAGAAATCTTGACAAATGGATGGGTAACAGAAAGTTCACTCCAGGGATCATTCCAGTTGCCCTACTGGATATGGGCACTGTGAACTAACATCAGGTGGCACGGTGCCTGGACAATTTTTTGGGGGGTTAGGCTTGTAAGGGCTCCAGGGCCATAAAATAAATAAATAAATAATTTTATTTGTTTTTTACTGGAGCTTTTCTCCTCGGGTCTCCACTGAAAATGGGCCTTTGGCTCAGCTAGACTAACCTGGTTAACAAATAAACTAATAAACAAATAAACTGCATTTTTAGTTTGTTCAGGGACCTCAGATTTTCTGCACTTCCATTTCTACAAGTAGAATTACATGTAAAAGCTATCTGTTTGTACTTTAAACCCTGCTGGGCCAAAGTTTTGTAGTATAATTCATGACTGTGGCAGTACTGTGTATTGCTACAACCAGATTTTGAGCCTTAGTCATTTATTATTGTAATTTTTCCATAAACAGCATTACTGACACATTTCTGTATATTCTGGTGCCTTAAACTATAATAAAAGTTCAACAGTGAGAGAATTGTCTCTGCATCAGTTTTTTTTCCATAAACAGCATTACTGATACATTTTTGTATATGCTGGTGCCTTAAACTATAATAAAAGTTCAACAGTGAGAGAATTGTCTCTGCATCAGTTTATGCTTCAGTGCTTTTATATTCTGCTCATGATTTAGCTGCTTGCATTCTGTGCTTGTCCCATCCCCCACTAACACATTACGGTAAAGTTTCTGAAAGAGCTCCAATATTGCCTTTATTTTATTGCTAGCCTCTTTAGCTAGCCTACTTGAAAAGCTTCCCAATCCTTCTGCTGCTGTTGTCTTATAAGGCTGTGTCTCTGCCCTCCACTCCTTATGATTAACTGATTTCCAAAGTCCCTCCCTCCCCTTTTTCAGTGTTATTAACGGTTATGTATACTATTTACGTACTCTTCCCACACATTGTTTTCAACAGACCCACAATACTGAGTGCCCACCAAGCAAACCAGTACGGTTCTAGGATAAACCTCCTTTACAACATACTGTCTCCTGTTCACTTTTCTTGTGTTCTAACCAGGCAGAACAAGAAAAAGATAAATGTTACTTGCTTATCTGGAGCCAGGAACCACCGAGTCATGCCTGCATGTATATCACAGGTACCAGTATGATTCCATCATAGTCCATGTAGGTGTAAATGACCTGCGATGGACCTTCCTGGACTATATGAAGACAGACATTCTGGAACTTTCAAACTATGTGTCTCAGGCTATGAGCCTAGAACTGAGCAGCATATTACTATCACTGTGGATGATGCCACAATACGAGCAAAAATGCTTGATTTCAAAACCTGGCTGCCTTTGTGATGTCATCCTGAGGGGACCAGTATTTGTCAGCTTGGGAGGACATGGCTAACAGACCAGTATTTGTCAGCTTGGGAGGACATGGCTAACAGACCAGTATCTGTCAGCTTGGGAGGACATGGCTAACAGACCAGTATTGTCAGCTTGGGAGGACATGGCTGACAGGCCAGTATTTGTCAGCTTGGGAGGACATGGCTGACAGACCAGTATCTGTCAGCTTGGGAGGACATGGCTAACAGACCAGTATCTGTCAGCTTGGGAGGACATGGCTGACAGACCAGTATCTGTCAGCTTGGGAGGACATGGCTGACAGACCAGTATCTGTCAGCTTGGGAGGACATGGCTGACAGACCAGTATTTGTCAGCTTGGGAGGACATGGCTAACAGACCAGTATCTGTCAGCTTGGGAGGACATGGCTGACAGACCAGTATCTGTCAGCTTGGGAGGACATGGCTGACAGACCAGTATCTGTCAGCTTGGGAGGACATGGCTAACAGACCAGTATTTGTCAGCTTGGGAGGACATGGCTGACAGACCAGTATTTGTCAGCTTGGGAGGACATGGCTGACAGACCAGTATTTGTCAGCTTGGGAGGACATGGCTGACAGACCAGTATTTGTCAGCTTGGGAGGACATGGCTGACAGACCAGTATCTGTCAGCTTGGGAGGACATGGCTGACAGACCAGTATTTGTCAGCTTGGGAGGACATGGCTGACAGACCAGTATTTGTCAGCTTGGGAGGACATGGCTGACAGACCAGTATTTGTCAGCTTGGGAGGACATGGCTAACAGACCAGTATCTGTCAGCTTGGGAGGACATGGCTAACAGACCAGTATTGTCAGCTTGGGAGGACATGGCTGACAGACCAGTATCTGTCAGCTTGGGAGGACATGGCTGACAGACCAGTATCTGTCAGCTTGGGAGGACATGGCTGACAGACCAGTATTTGTCACCTTGGGAGGACATGGCTGACAGACCAGTATTTGTCAGCTTGGGAGGACATCGCTAACAGACCAGTATTTGTCAGCTTGGGAGGACATGGCTGACAGACCAGTATTGTCAGCTTGGGAGGACATCGCTAACAGACCAGTATTTGTCAGCTTGGGAGGACATGGCTGACAGACCAGTATTGTCAGCTTGGGAGGACATGGCTGACAGACCAGTATCTGTCAGCTTGGGAGGACATGGCTAACAGACCAGTATTTGTCAGCTTGGGAGGGCATGGCTGACAGACCAGTATCTGTCAGCTTGGGAGGACATGGTTAACAGACCAGTATCTGTCAGCTTGGGAGGACATGGCTAACAGACCAGTATCTGTCAGCTTGGGAGGACATGGCTAACAGACCAGTATTTGTCAGCTTGGGAGGACATGGCTGACAGACCAGTATTTGTCAGCTTGGGAGGACATGGCTGACAGACCAGTATTTGTCAGCTTGGGAGGGCATGGCTGACAGACCAGTATCTGTCAGCTTGGGAGGACATGGCTAACAGACCATGTTGCTTTGTCCAGGATGGCCTGCACCTTTCCCCTCCAGGCTTTAGTATACAGGCTAAGGCTTTATCCCCTCCATAGTGCCTTTTATAGGCAATGCCAAATTGACAAACCTAGTAAAATGACCAAAATCTACGTTGACCCAAGCACAATGCAGTTAGTGGTAAGATGATAAAAATCCAAATCATCCTAGTGAAGGACAAAAGTGCTTAACTCTATTTTGTGCTGCAATAATGACTCTACACTTGTCTGCTCTGCCTCTAACCTCCCTGAACTCCTATCTAAAACACAGACTGCCTTCCCAACTACTGACCTCTGGATGCTCCAAAATCACCTTTCTCTCAATGCTAACAAATCTAAATTACTACTATTCACACCCTCAAAATCTTTCTCTTTTGATAAAAATGCCTTCTAAGTGCTTAGCCAAAGCAGCTCTCCAATCGAAGTTGTTCCCTTTGCCAAACTACTCGGTGTAACTATAGACGAACACCTCAAGTTCAACATCCATATTCAGCAAAATACAAAGAAAACCCACCAAAAACTAGGTATGCTATACAGGAACAACCACTTCCTCCCTACTTCTACCAGGCATACTCTGGCCTCCTTCCCTCCCTTCTGTGTGGCGCCCCGCTATAACTAACCTATCCTCTTCCATCACTTCCAAACTTGAAAGCTGTTATAACAAAATTTCTAAATTTGCCATCAAAGCCAAACAATCAACTCATCACTGTGTTACCTTCCAATCCCTCAACTGGTTAGAATTCACAAATTACTTGGACTTCCTCTATCTCACTACAGCACATAGACTAATATGTAATCCAAACAAATGCCCCATTCCAACTAACATCCTTCCCCCATACACCTCAAATAGAGCTCTCAGATCTGAACACCAAAACTTAATTACTGTCCACAAACCTAAACGTCCTGTTGGACATCTTCTCATCTCCTTCTCCTTGGGTAAAAATGGAATTCTCCCCCTTCCAGACTAAGGACAATGTGAAACACAAACAACTTCAAAACCCAGCTTTACACCTACCTCTCCTGCAAATGGAAATGTAACTGCATTCTCCCTGCCTAGAACTCTTTAACAAAAGCCCCTAGGAGGGTATCCTCCTGAGTTCCTAAGCACCTTATAGCTGGCTATAACCTTCTATAGCTAATTCCCATACGATATCTCACACTTTGTAAATAGCTTTAGACTTTTGACTTTAACTGTGTGAATTTGTTAAAATGTATCTGCATGATATTTTTTCACTGTGGGCAATATTGTTCACACTTTGTATTATTTGATATGTATTTGTACTTGTACTTTTATTTTTATTGGACTGCTATCTTTGCTGTAATCTGTTTCATGGAACTTTTCTCCCCGGGCCTCCACTGAAAACGAGCTCTCTGGGCCCAGTGGACTTCCCCAGTAATCAACCTGGAAATTACATAAATAAATAAATAAATATATTTGGATTTTTATCATCTTACCAAAATCAACTCAAGAGAACCTCATGGTGTTACTGCTCAATGTCAGGAGTTTAAATAAAAAACTACACTCCCTCCGAGCCCTTCTCACACTTGAGAATATAGATATCATGCAGTTACAGACATGGTTTAAAGCAGCAGCAGACCAAGGGTTCAGTGCCTTCCACATGTTTAGACCAGTAACTGCACAAACAAGGGCTAAAGGTGAAGGTGTCTCAATATACATCAGTATCAAGCATACCTCTAACGTGGTCAAGCAGGGTGACATTCTGGAGTTCTTTCACGTGCAGATCACATAGCAAAACCCTGCACCATATTTAAGCCAGCTATAGGTCACCTTCCATGTCCGAAGAAGCTCACAATGCATACTTGGGCCAACTGGAGACATTTACCATCTAGTCTAACACCCTACTCATGGGAGAAGTTAATTGCCTCTCTATAGGCTGGGAATCCTACGCAGACTCAAATCTACAGTTAAAAAGATTCCAGACTTCATAAATATAAACAACCTTGAATAAGCCTACTACAGGCTCCAACATACTGGACTTACAAATATGGGAGAACACTGCAAGCCCCAATGTCTTGTTCTTCCTGGTAAGGTCTGACTACAAAGCTGCCTCCTTCAAAATCATAAACAACTCCATAATCCCCTTAAAAACAGTAAAGGTAGGAATTATTCTAAGGCAAATTACCTGTTATTAAGTGATGCTTTGTCAAAATTCAATGCCCCTCCAAACCCTGAGAACACAGTAGCCTATGCTGAATTGCCCTCAGAAACTCTGTGCAATCACGTAAGTATGCTCAGAACTAGTTGCAGAAATAAATTGCCCTGGTGGCATCCCAAATTAAACAGGATATAGAGTAAAAGGAAAAAAGTTATGGCAAAAATTAGAATGGTTAATTCTCATAAAGACATCAGCTCTCTCATCAAAGTAAATAGGCAACTAAGAGGGCTAATAAGGTCAAGCAAAGCCAACTTTGAGGTCATGATACCCTCACAGGTGAGAGATAACCATAATGCCTTCTGCAACTATGTTAGAAACCTCAAGGACAGTGGACAGCAGTTTGCTGAACTGGTGGTTAATGGTGCCACATTCAATGAGTCTGGTGATACAGCGAACGGGTTTGTGGACAAATTCATTTCCAACTTTACCTCTCCCCTCATCCCCAATCATACTCATAATAATACCATCAAAAATAACCCCTCCAGCTATAATATATACTGGCTGTACTCACGAAAGCAAAGAACATGGCCTTAATGGGCCCTGATAATATCTGAGGATGCCTCTTGAATAGTCTAAAACATGACATATCAGGGCCAATGGAGTCATTATTTGACTATAGTCTTAAAACAGGCTTTGTGCCACATGAATGGAGAACTGTGACAGTCATCCATGTTCATAAGGGAGAACCTTTAACAGATCCTGGAAACTACAGATCTGTTAGTCTGACTAGTCTTGTAAAGCCATGGAAAGAATTATCATGGAAATTATTAACAAGAGCATAGAAGACCTAAGAAGCCAAAATAAGTGTGTAAACGGTGTTACCCAAAGAACACCAAGAAAAGCAAAAACATCCACGTAATCAAGGATCAGCACAGCTATACAACCACAATGTTCATCCAATAACAGCTCAGTTTACCAAAATTGTGAAATTCAACTTTTATTAAACAAAAAAACAATAAAAAATGTAAAATAAATTATATAGTTTAGTGCTTTCATCCCTGAACTGACAGGTCATTTAAACCTTATGAGAAGTATACCTTCATGTTCTGAGGAAGTCCTGAGGTTCAGGGATGACTGTCACCCCAGATAAATACATCATCAATGAAACACCCTTAAAAGTTGATTCACTAGTCAGGGATCTGGGAACTTATGCAGATAGTAACCTAGCCTTTGACAAGGGCATGGCATCTAGGTCCAGAGTGGTCATCATTACCATTGTACTCATCTTTCGTCAGGCCCCTTTGGTATGTACCTGACCAGACATATGCAGCAACTGGTACATCCACAACGGCTCCTTACAAAAAGAATACAGGGAGGTGATCTTTGCCTGGCATCCATGGACTCTGCATTTATGTACACTACGGGGATCACTTCTGTGCCTCTACTCGACACTAGCACAGGAAAATAACTTTCTTGGGTGGCGTAAGCCATGGAATCCTGATGGCTAGGCTTACATAGGCACTTGGGCCGTTAGCCTAGTACCTACCTATGAACCTATGCATCTGTTGCACATCTGAAAATCAAACAGCATCAGAACAACTAGATTAAAATACCTAAATTTTACTTGCAACATAAATAGGACATGTTGGAGAGAGACAGTTATGTTTCTCAGTGAATTTCCATTCTCTGGAACAGACACCCCATTCATGTGAAGCAGGCCTCCTTCCTATCCCCATTTAAGTGCAACTTGTACCTGTAGATGGGAAACTAGAAATTCACCCCTGGTCTGGCTACTATGTCTCTGGTGGACAGAGGCAGTCAGTAAATCCCCCCTATAAATCAAATATAAATCAAAGCTGTGGGTCACATTTGGGTTACAGTACTAGGCTTTTAAGGGCCCTAGTGGTTGTTTGCCTATCATACACCTATGAACTTAAGTACCAATGGTTTTGTGCTGCAAGGATAATAGTTTTGACATCCTGTCGATTGAAAAAATGTGGAAATGTCTTTAAATGTATATAACTGTTTCTTTTCACCCTAATTAATGAGATTATGGTGATGGACAGGTTGACAGGCGAGATCAGACAGGAGGCCCCATGGACTATGATGTTTGCAGATGACATTTTGATCTGTAGTGAGAGTAGGAACCAGGTTGAGGAGACCCTGGAGAGGTGGACATATGCTTTAGAGAGGAGAGGAATGAAGGTCAGCAGGACAAAGACAGACTGTGTGTGTGAATAAGAGGGAGGATAGAGGAATGGTGAGGATGCAGGGAGTAGAGTTGGCGAAGGTGGATGAGTTTAAGTATTTGGGGTCAACAGTTCAGAGTAATGGTGAGTGTGGAAGAGAGGTGAAGAAGAGAGTACAGACAGGGTGGAATGGGTGGAGAAGAGTGTCAGGAGTGATTTGTTACAGATGGGTACCAGTAAGAGTGAAAGGGAAGGTCTACAAGAGGGTAGTGAGACCAGCTATGTTGTATGGGTTGGAGAAGGTGGCATTGAAAGGCAGGAGTCGGAGCTGGAAGTGGCAGAGGTAAAGATGTTAAGAATTGCACTGGGTGTGACAAGGATGAACAGGATTAGGAATCAGTATATTAGAGGGTCAGCTCAGGTTGGACGGTTTGGAGACAAAGTCAGAGAGGTGAGATTGCATTGGTTTGGACATGTGCTGAGGAGGGATGCTGGGTATATTGGGAAAAGGATGCTAAGGATGAAGCTACCAGGTAACCGGAAAGGAGGAAGGCCTAAGATAAGGTTTAGGGATGTGGTGAGAGAGGACATGCAGATGGTTGGTGTGACAGAGCAAGATGCAGAGGACAGGAAGAAATGGAAACAGATGATCCACTGTGGCGACCCCTAACGGGAACAGCTGAAAGAGAAGGCGATTGACTGTATCAGATAAGGTAATGGAAAAAACTAATTGTCTCTTAGCATCGTATGAAATATATAGGGCTGCAGAGTGGGTCAGCAGGTAGCAAAAGGTTCTCTGGTTCGATTCTCTGTTGAGGTACCTTCTGTGTGGCATCTGCATGTCCTCCCTGTATTTATGTGGGCTTTCTCTGGATGCTTCAGTTTCCTCCCACATTCCAGAGACATGCAAAATGTGGATTGGATACTCTAAATTGGCCATAGGTGTGTGTGTGTGTGTGTGTGTGTGTGTGTGTGTGTGTGTGTGTGTGTGTGTGTGGTATGGAAGAACAGGGCTAGCCACCTGGCAGTATGAACATTAGCTTTAGATGATTGTCACTGCTGAAGTGACACCCCAACCTCATGTGCAAAAATAGGAACAAAGAGTTGTGGATGCATGGATGAATGAACAGCTGTAGCCTAAAGGTAAGAACTGAGGAATGTCAGTAGGGAGTTATAGCACTGTTGTAGGATTACTGTGGGTTAGAGAAGGGGCTCTGCCTAAAGATTTGTGATTCTTTAATATGGATGGTCCTTTTATGGGCTGATGTTGGAAGCGGCCGAAAGGAAGGTAATGTGAAAAGCTTGTGTAGAGCATGAAGGCCTGGCTGATGTCTACAGCTGTGAACTTGATTTAATGGCAGTAGGTGACTGAGAGCATATGGAAATAAAACTAGTGGAGTTACCTCTGAAGACTGAGTACTTTTCTGTTATATTCATGTCTCAACACACAAAAAATACAATCCAATGGAAAAAATCCAGAATTGTTTTGCTGGGAGGTATCAACACTCACTTGTGCAAACTATTAAATGATTTCACTTTGTTACCCATTACCAACAGAGCTACTGTTATTCCCAGTACGTTAATATTTATAGTATTTAATATTTAAAATTCTGCAACTTGGTTACTGCCTCCACTAAAAAGACTGCTCCCTTCCAGAAAACAAAGTTCTTAGAAGCAGTCAGAATGATTACCTTATTTTGGACAGACCAAGATTCAAAACCACCATTGGTGACGGAGCTTCCTGCAGACCAGTCCCAACACTGTGGAACTGTCTCCCAAACTGAAAAATAATCAATCTTTACAGGCCTTCAAATTTGCACTGAATGAATATTTACACAGTAAAGTTAACTGCACATGCTTTCATGCTGCTGGCAAACTGACTTTGCATCTCTTATTCCATGCTTAAACAGCTGGGATGTCTTATTCATCATGCTAGAACTAAGACTTTATATTGCATGTACATTTTGTATAAACTGGTTTTAGAATTGTATAAATTTGTGTACATCTTTATGAACTGCACAAAAGAATGTTTTCTACACGCTTTTCAACCTAGTACATCATGTCAGACACAGATATGCCTATTCAGCATGTTGTGTTTAAGTCACAGACACAATTCAGATCCCTAGACCTTGTATTTCTGGTACTCTTTGACTTGGGAGATTCGTAGGTGTGGGGTTTGCAGATGTGTTGTAAGCCAGGCAAAGATCACTCTCAGCAATCTATAGGAGACTGAGTACAGACAAAGGACTTTGAGGTGCTTTGCATAAGGCAGGTTTGTTATGCTTTGAATTCTTTTCATAAGGAACCTCTGAGGTTGCATATATAACATGTATCTGAAGCATATCCAAATATGACTGTAAATTCTATGTTACAAGACCCATTGCTCCTACTACTAATGGAGCTGTCTGGGTATCCTTCTTGCACACTGCTCTCATTTCTGCCTGCAAATCCTGGTATTTTATGACTGTCTGTACATAAGACACTGTAATGATTGGGTTTAGCAGTTTCAATGCAATGCTACTTTTGTCTTCTTTTTGTGGACTATTATATTTGGTTTTCTCGCATCTATTTTTTAAATTGTTGGTAATGGGTGATCCCATGTGATATAAACTTCAACATTCTTTAAAATGCTTTGTGGCTCATGTTTCCAGTGTTTCTCAATTACTTCAATATTGTAATGTTCTCACAATCCCCAATGCAGCAGTCTTGCCACATTATTATACCTTTCAGCATACATACTCTTTGCCATTAGTGCATCACACCCAACAAAAGATATGCAACTGTTTCCAGTTCTGTTTTATAGACCCTGCATTTGTCTGTTCCTCCAGCATGCCCAATGGACTTTGTAAACCAAAGAGTACGTAGTCCACTATCCTGGGCCGCCAATATCAGCCTTTCATCTTTTGATTTAAATTTACCTCTCCTTAACTGTTCCTGTGTCAGATCCTAATCAACATGAGGTTGTGCTAGGAGTTTTCTGTACTTGCAACTATATTTATACCCTTTCCACATTTCTTTTTTGGCACATTCAGTTGCTGCCTGATTTTTGTCTACTTCTGGTTTTGTTTCCAATCCTGCTTGACACCGAAATGCTTCTACTAGACTTGGTCTCTTCTTTATTTATTTATTTATTGACATTTGATTACTGGGAACGTCCAATTGGGTAGAAGTCCATTTTCAGGGAAGGCCCAGGAAAAAAAACTCCAAATTATTACAAAATATTTTAACAACAATAATTTTACAAACTTCAAAAATAAAACAAAAACATCTGTAGTTTAAATAATTATAACAAATTAGTGATAATATAAAAACATTTGTTAAGAATTGATACAACTTATATGACAATCATTTAATATTTATAGAAATTTTAGACAGCTTGTAGAGAAATCAAAGGTAAGTTAGTCTAATACAAACAGGAATTGCAATATAAAGTGAGGAAAAAACAGGCTTATGGTATATTTAGAGAGAAAGTCAAGGAAAAGCATTTGACAGAAGTAAGGAAGTAAGTGGAGAAGGGAGAGTAAGGGGGAATAAGGAATGAAAAGGTACTTGTTCCATTTAGGGATATAGTTTATCCTGTTTTTGAGCAAGACAAAGACAGATTTTATCTAGGAAGTCTTTCAGAGCGGTTTTGAAAGATGGGAGGGTATTGACCTGATGAGTACAGGTAAGGAGTTTTAGACCCTAGCAACTGTGTACAAGTACAGACAACACCCAGCAGATTTGATAGGTTTGTAGGCAGAGAGAAGTTTTTGGTCACTGGATTAAATGACCAACTGGGAGCATAGATGTGTAGACTGTTTTTCAGTGCTAGACAGGCAGACAGATGTTGGATAATTTTAAGAAGCTGTGTAAATGTTAGTTGATGAGGTAGTTCTAACCAAGTTGGACTTTTTAGTGCAATATAGTGGTGGGTTCTAAAAGGTGTAGTTGCTGCAAATTTAGTAAATTTGTTATAGCATTGTTCCAAGTTTTAATTTCTGAGAAGCCTGGGAGTTAGTAAGGATGGGAGTGCCATAAAGAAGAGCGGGGAGAAGGTAAGTAGTGACAAGTGTAGTATAAGTAGCATCTGTGAGAAACGTTTCAACTCTGTAAAGCATCCCTAGTTTGTGATGAGGTTTTCTTATGCAATTTTGTATATGCGGGTTTTTAAATGTAAGCTTATCATCCATTATCACCACTAATAATGTCCTAGGAGAGGCAGCATCAATGGTTGTATTGTCAAGACAGACAGGGATTTGGGGAGAAAAAGTAGTAGTTTGGTCTTTTTTGGGTGGAGCATGAGTTGTGAGTTACAAAGCCATATTTCAGTGGCTGTTAAAGCTTCTGAATTAATTTTTTGGAGGTTTACCATGCTGACAGATGTGCAAATTAACGTGGAATCATCTGCATATTGTATTAGGGTGGCCTGTTGTGTGGAAGTATAGAGGGTGTTGGTGAGAATGTTAAAGAGGAGCGGACCAAGGATAGAGCCTTGTGGTATACCAGTGGTGACTGGGAGGTAAGAAGAGAGGGCGAGTGCCATTATACTGACTGATACCTATTGGACAGGCAGCTTTTGAACAAAAGAAGGTTGGGCTGAGAAAGACCTAGTGAGGGCATGTGAAGTAGACGTGCTGTGGCAAGCTGTGCCAAAGGCTTTAGACAAATCTAGAAATAAGGAAGAGACTAGTTTGTCATTACCTCTAGCTTTACTGACAGTATCTATACAAGTTAAAAGGGCACTGCTAGTATTATGAGAAGGATGGAAGGTGCGTTGTGTAGGGGATAAGAGTTCTTCCTGCAGGAGATAGTCTAGCAATTGATTTTGAATACATTTTTCAAGATTTTTCAGAGGGGACATGAAAAATTACATAGATGCTTACTTCTTGGTGTGATGGATTTGAAGTGTTCTTAAGACACTTAGTCTTGCTGGCTGGATTCTGCTAAAATTCAAAGTCTGATTATATTTGCATTCACAGTCTGTTGCATACAGAAACTTGCAGAATATACACTGATGAGAGAATATACTTTGCAGCATCAACTTTAGAGAGCAGTAACAAATAACTTTTTATAATAAACCAAACAGAACAACGTTGCAGCTTAAAAGTACTGTTCCAACTTTACTTCTCATATAGTACAGATGATGTGAGAGATATACCATTTACCTCAGGACTTGTGTCCTTACCATACCTCTAACATAACTGGATTTATACAGCTCTTTATATACACTTTTAGTCATGCATAAACATATACATTTCCTCTTGATATTCTATTTTGGAGAATTGCTCATCCTGTAGAAACAATACTAAGCTTCCTTGTTTAACAATGTCTTGTAAGAGACCAGCTTTTCTGACAGTGTGAACATCCTGTATTCTATTTGGATCTTTGTACAAGAACATCTGTTCTTTTGCCAATGCTGATAGCAGTGTCCTGTTGTCCATGCAGAAAAACATGTTTTTGAGGAAACACATTGTTCTGACAGTGTGAACATCCTGCATTCTATTTGGATCTTTGTATAAGAACATCTGTTCTTGTGCCAATGCTGATAAACATGTCCTGTTTTCCATGCAGAAAAACATATTTTTGAGGAAACACATTGCCACAGTGTCATTGTCCATTCTTTAAAAGCAGATTTTGCATTTTTGCTCATCCTGTTTTTAAGTCTGTAAGGGAAAAATGTCCATTCAGCAGGTTCCTTATTTTCCAAGCCATGGTCATTTAGTATGACTGCTGATCACATATTACTAAACTCTGTTTCTGCATTTAAGCAAGCTTTTTCTTTCAGCATATTTACAACAGAGTTAATTTTAGCCTTATATTCATAATATCTAACAATTCCCTCTGTTTTTAAACATACTCAAAACATTTTATATAGAAAACACATTAAGAAACAAACCTATAGTCTTCTTTTGATACAAGTCAAAATGCAATTTTACATAGTTAATACAATGATATTAAGTATTACTACAAAACTAAATGTATTTAAAACTTTTTCTTTTGCAGACCATTCTGTGAAAATATTTTATCAATTATGAGCTGTGTCTGCTTTAATGTTATTTTTTTTTAACTTGATCAATTTATTCTTTTGCAATCACAGAATTTAATTTATGACTTAGAACTGTTCCATTAACTCTTTGCAACTGTTGAATTAACTATAAGAGACAATAACTATGTGCTACTGCAAGCATTTATACACTGCTGAAAATATACAGTTTTAATGTCATTTTAACCATAACATTGTGGTCATGTCTCTTGGTAAAGTACTGAACTGGGCTTAGATAATAAATATTTGAAAGCAATTATTTTACTGGGGTAAAACCAGTGATATTACAACTTGACAAATTACTTTTGAACTTATTACAATGTATCCTGTACAGTATGTATTTACACAGACTGTTTGCTATTTATGCATTTCAATTTAGTTGGTATCTTGGACCCATTGTTTTCTTTAAATATGTTTTACAAAGACTATCATTTGTACTGAAATTTTCTACATTTGTACATACAAAGACTGTAAAGTACATTTAGTCTAATCTTACAAATTTAATAACATTAATATTTAGCAAAATCTTGGAAAATTCTTATGTCTCTTTAGAAATATCTAGTGGAATTGCCACCAAAGGCATATGTCCTGTTATTTTAAACTACATACTTAACAATTAAAAATGTTCATGCTTTTTTATACCAGCATTGTTTTGCCAAAAACATATTAAAAATAGTGACCATTCCTGCTATTAGAAACATTTATGCATTTTGCATATCTTTATTCTCTCGTGTATAGCTTTAATATAGCAATTTTAAATCATCTCTTGTTTTTTAAACCATCTCTTGTATAGCTTTACAATTTAACAGGTTGTAAACACAATTTAATACTAAACAATACAATAATAAGTAACATAAAATATCTTGGACTTTTCAGATTTAATCTGTTTACCAGTGTTTCTTATGCACTAATACCTGTTTTTTCCTCCCATAAAAGAGTATTGTCAAAAAGGAATGAGATATTTCTTCCTGTAGCTTTATTTTAGACCCTTGTTGTTTATTTTTTCTGTAGCTTTATTTCAGACCCTTGTTGTTTATTTTTTCTGTAGCTTTATTTCAGACCCTTGTGCAGTATTGCTTATACAGTCAGTGTAAAACTGAGAAAGTGCCCCTCCCCCTGTAGTACTTCAGCACTGTTTACCTGCCCTATGCTGTGAGAATAGAATGTATGTCAGCCCAACACTTTGGTTATACATTTATTTTATTAGGTTACTAAATAAAGCTTTCACTGTATATTACCTCTAGTAGGTATTTACACCCTCCTGCACAATTGATTTGAACTGTATAGATACTATAGCTCATTTTCTGGCTGTACTTGATGCAACAAGTATGTTTTAATAACAATGATGCTTTAGAAAAACTCAAGCTACTTGCCTGGCAATCAGTCTTGTTGTTTATCTTATCTTTTCAACATTTCCTGTAACTATTCATTCAGTCTAGGAAGGTCTGAGCTCACATTTCATACTCTGTAAACTATAGTTAATTCTTTTGGCATTTTTTTCTTTAATGTGATTGTGATTGTGATTTGCATAACTATGCATTTATACTACATTACAATTAGCTTACATGGATTTCAGTATTTTTTTATTTATTTATCTATTTAACTGTCCTGCCATTAATTTTACAAAAACTGTTTGACAAATACCATCTGTGATTTTCTTTTTAAAATTTAGAACGTTAACTGTTTGGTGTTACTATACAATTATAAAAAAATTGTAAAAAAACAAAATAGATATTAGCTTAACCAACACATGTTTATATTTATATTATTTGTATTTGCTGTTGTCTGCCTGTTATTCTTGTGTATTGTAACAGATGTATTCTAGATGAAAAGAACACACATGCATGTTTGTCTTGTATATGTATATCTTTATACAAGCATGTCATGTCCCTACCATCCTAGCATGCATGCTTAACCATTTTCAAAACATAAACATATTATAAAATATATTTCTTTTGCACAGATTAACTGTGTACGCAGGAAATTCCCAGTCTTTGTCAGTTGAGCTAATTTATTTCCTTTATCCTGCAACTGCTGTTGAATTTCCTGTGATGTTGCATGGTCTTTCTGACATTCTTTAGTAAGCTGTTCTGCTGAATTTGAAACTTCTATGCACTTTTGAAAAGATGTGTGTATAACTTCTCTAAGCTTCCTGAACTCATTGTGTCTGTCTTTTAGAAGTTTATTACATTTCTTTGTAACAAAATGTACTAGAGTTTCTATCAGTAACTGATTTGACTGTTGTTGCAACTCTGAAATAAACCTTTTACATCTGGTGAAAGAACATAACTGTCTAACATTTGAATATAATGTCAACATATTAACTTTTCTTGATTCTTTACCTTTACAATTTTTGTCTGTACAGTCTAACATTTGGATAATGTCATGCACTGTATTTTTATGACATTGTACACACAATAAACATTCTTATACCACACATGATTTTATTTCAGATACCAGTCAAATATTATAATCCATTTGCATAATGCCTTACTATCAAATTGCAATCCATTTGCATAATGCCTTACTATTAACTTGCCCTAATAAAGTTTTACATTTGCTAATATGCTGTATATACATTTATTCTGTTATTATTATTACCTCTATGGCATTCATACGGTATGTAACACAGAATAATTTTCTTACCAGTCAACAGACCGGCAGATGGCCAAGCTGCTTTACTGTAGATAGTTGAAAAGTTTCTGTAGTCGCTTGTGAAGTTGGTACAGCAGAACTGGCAGATTCAGTCTTACAACTTCGTCTTGTACCTTTTCTGGAGAATTTATGGAACTGCTCCACCTTCCTGCAATGCAGTCTCACCGGATTTAGACGTCTATTAAACTGTATTGCTACAAACTGTTGAAAACTGTAGAAATCTGAAGTACTTCACATAAACGTTACTGTGCTTTTACAGGAGTGACATTACCCATTCACTCCCCCTGTTTTTGGATACAGGCTAGGAACGTTGTCAAAGGGTCACCATTGAAAAATTACATAGATGCTTACTTCTTGGTGTGATGGATTTGAAGTGTTCTTAAGACACTCAGTCTTGCTGGCTGGATTCTGCTAAAATTCAAAGTCTGGTTATATTTGCATTCACAGTCTGTTGCATACAGAAGCTTGCAGAATATACACTGATGAGAGAATATACTTTGCAGCATCAACTTTAGAGAGCAGTAACAAATAACTTTTTATAATAAACCAAACGGAACAACGTTGCAGCTTAAAAGTACTGTTCCAACTTTACTTCTCATATAGTACAGATGATGTGAGAGATATACCATTTACCTCAGGACTTGTGTCCTTACCATACCTCTAACATAACTGGATTTATACAGCTCTTTATATACACTTTTAGTCATGCATAAACATATACATTTCCTCTTGATATTCTATTTTGGAGAATTGCTCATCCTGTAGAAACAATACTAAGCTTCCTTGTTTAACAATGTCTTGTAAGAGACCAGCTTTTCTGACAGTGTGAACATCCTGTATTCTATTTGGATCTTTGTACAAGAACATCTGTTCTTTTGCCGATGCTGATAGCAGTGTCCTGTTGTCCATGCAGAAAAACATGTTTTTGAGGAAACACATTGTTCTGACAGTGTGAACATCCTGTATTCTATTTGGATCTTTGTATAAGAACATCTGTTCTTGTGCCAATGCTGATAAACATGTCCTATTTTCCATGCAGAAAAACATATTTTTGAGGAAACACATTGCCACAGTGTCATTGTCCATTCTTTAAAAGCAGATTTTGCATTTTTGCTCTTGCATACATCCTGTTTTTAAGTCTGTAAGGGAAAAATGTCCATTCAGCAGGTTCCTTATTTTCCAAGCCATGGTCATTTAGTATGACTGCTGATCACATATTACTAAACTCTGTTTCTGCATTTAAGCAAGATTTTTCTTTCAGCATATTTACAACAGAGTTAATTTTAGCCTTATATTCATAATATCTAACAGGACATACGATTGTTATAGGTCTAAAGTTATTAATGTCTGTTGAATTTCCTCCTTTGTGCAGAGTGATAATGTGTGACTTTTTCCAGAAAGAGGGAATGTGGGATTCCTGGACTGACCTACTTATAAGGCTTTAGACAGGACAGGCAATGCTATTGGCTGCTATATTTAGGTACTCACTTGGAAGGTCATCACTTCAAAAAGAGCACAGTTTAAGTTTGTTTGAGTAGTTTTATATACGATGTGGGTACAGGTTTGAAGGTGAAAGTAGATGTGGTGATATGGGGCTGTTGGGCAGGATTTAGACCGATGTTGAGGAATCCTTGGTTACAGATGCTATACCATCTATAAAATAAGAGTTGAACTGTGTTGCAGTTTTGAGTGGTGAGTTATTGAGAGAGGGGTTTGGGATTAATTTTTGGCCAGGATGCAAGAATTCTTTAATGGATGTCCAAAATGTTTAGGCTTGTGTTTAGTATTATTCTGAACATTACTATACTACAGTTTTTCGTCTTCATTTTTTTTTTTTGCTTTTTAGTATGATTGTGAAGCATTCTAAAGTTTCTAAAGTTTTCAAGATATTGAGGTGTTTTATATTTTAGCCATTCCTTCCATGCTTTTTCTCTACCTGCATTAGCATTCTACTCTTTTTGGATTACCAACTTACATTATTTGCTTTTAGTTTCTTCCTTCTAGGAGGTGCAAGGCTATTTAGGATATTTAGAAAAGTTGTATTGAATTCATTCACAGCATTGTCTATGGGGAGTATTTTTATAAAGTTCTAGTTAATAGATGATAGTGCAGTAATGAACTTTTGTCATGTTCCACTTTAATAAAGAAACCGAACACCAAAAGACCTTTGACAACCTTTATTGCTTGAACATAAAGAAATGTGCATCAAAACTTTATTAAACATAACTTCTTTCATTGCACATTATCAAAACATCAAATTACCATCCATAAAGATAGCATAACACCACTCTCCCTTGCTGAATAAGCAATGTCCTCCACCCGCTCGCTTAAACTCACACTTCAGGCAGCGTTCAACAACTCACCTTCATTTCAAAACCTCATTTTCATCCAAACCACCAGGTGCAAGCAGCATCCAAACACTTGCTTCCACCACGCCAGACCTCCTTCCTCCAATTATATACACCAGAGGGGGAACAGAAGAAGGATAGGCCTGTCCATCTGCCTCTGCACCTCACCCCAGTCAAAGCACCAAAACATCCAATAACAAAGGCAGGGCCAGGCGGGCAACAAAAATACAACACAATGTACCTCCTAAAGACAATTCACCAACTCAAAAGACCCTAAGACCCTCCGCTTTCCATACCTCACTTCCTCCCTTCATCCTTCCACTAATTAACCCTTCCAACTACCTTATAAAGCCTGCCTTTTCTACCTAGACTTTTTAACCCCAACCTTCCCATACCTGCTCATCTACCCCCTCCACTCCCCACTAAAGATGTCCCGTGACAAATTTGTCTGTTCCAAACATCATTTGTCATGTTCCACTTTAATAAATAAACTGAACACCAAAAGAACTTTGACAGCCTTTATTGCTTGAACATAAAGAAATAAGTGCATCAAAACTTTATTAAACATAACTTTCTTTCATTGCACATCATCAAAACATCAAATGACTATCCTTAAAGTCAGCAAGGGTAACACCACTTACTATTGCTAAATAAGCAGCATCCTCCACCCCTCTCTTATCCTCACATTTCAAGCAGTGTTCAACCACTCACCTTCATCCCAAAACCTCAATTTCATCCAAACCACCAGGTGCAAGCAGCATCTAAACACTCACTTCCACCACTCCAGACTTTCTTCCTCCAAACATATACACCAGAGGGGGAACAGAAGAGAGACAAGCCTGTCCCTCTTATCTGCCCACCAGCCTAACTCAGGCTGTTCTCCCTCACTAACCCCAATCTCTAACCAACTGCTCCAAGAATAAGATTTAAATAAAGGTTAAGAAAAATAAGATTTCCCAGATTTAAATGAAACAAGTCAAGATGAAAATCACTAAGATGCACCCCATCTTCCCTGAACCACATAGAGTCCCTGTCAGCAAACTCATTATGCTGTATTATGCACCCTCTCACTGCCCTCAACTGCTTTACTAGCAAAAAGGTTATGAACTTCTGAACCCTCTCAACTGTGGAAAACTTCCTAGCATTCCTCCAAGTCAAATGAGGAATAATGTCAGACCACACTAAGCACAAACTTGGATGTAACTTTCTTAAAACTAAAAAATTCTCCCTTATCTGATAAACCAACTGACGCTTTCATGTCAAGCCCAAATCATTACTTGCCAGATGCACCAGCAATATTCGAGGAAGCCCCACTTGAGTCTGAATCTCTGTAAATACCTGAAACAGCTGGTTCCACTTGAGCCCTCTAATGCCATGTGCCTCTCCAACCAAACTGTGTAACCCCAAATCAGAACCGTTACTCCTTACCACAGCCCTCCTTGCTGCCCAGTACACATACACATGGCCTATGATGAAAATCCTTTTGCCTAAGGGAGAGAAAAAATGTTTTAATACGGGAATAACAAAACAGCACCTGTCCTGTTCAAACCTACCTCCCTACCCCTTCCCTTCAGTACTCACCCCGCTGTCCAGGATTTAGTAAAATACTTCAATCTTGTCATACAAGTCTACTTTCACTGATTACACCACCTTGCCCTGCACCTTAGCCCCAGCTAAATATTGCAACAGCAACTATTCCGACCACACAAGTGACTCCTGTGGTAACTGCATAACAAGCCTGTCAAATTCATGCAACGCCCTACTGTAAGCCTTCCCGGGAGACACTGCCTAGGTCTGCTGCACCAACCTCCTGATCACTGTTGCCCAATCTGCCACACCTCTTCTGGCACCACCATGGGGTCCTCTGCTGCCATTGGAGCCAACTGCCAAAACCTGGAAAACTGAAAATGAGACAGGCTGTCAGCAATCTCATTCTTCACTCCCTGTACATGCATACCTGTGAAGGAAAAATTAATCAACAAACTTTGAAGAACCAATTTATGCAACACCAACAATAGATGTTCAAACTTAGCCATCTTAACCTGTAAAACTCTCACAACTGCAATTCTGTCAGAATTAAAAACAACCCTCCTGTCCCTCAAATATTCCTGCCACGCCACTGATGCCACCCAGATTGGCATCAGCTCCAGAAAGGCAACATCCTGCTTCCATTCCTCCAGCCATTCAGGTGGCAATGGCATGACAAACCACTGTCCCCAAAAAATGCTCCCATACCTAGGCCCCCTGCCACATCAGTGAACAGCTGTAAATCCTCTTGACCTACCCAATCCCACTGCCATTAAATTGCTCTAAAAACTGCAGCCACAAAGTTAAATCCTCACATGTTAATTTGCCAACTCTCACCCAATGGTGCTTACTTTTGCCCCCTTTCAACAGGAATGCCACCGACCTACAAAATGTCTGCCCCAGATGAACCTCCCAAAAGGCAAAATTCAATAGCCCCAAAAGTTCCATAGCATTCCTCACCCACACATCATCCCTAGCCTTCATCCAAACTATCTTCTCGTTTAGCCTAACTACTTTCTCCCCTGGCAGGCAAAATAAACCCTGCTCCACATCCACACTCAACTCCACAAAATCTAATACCTTCACCAGACCCTCCAGCTTGTGGGTGGGCAACGGAACTCCCAGTTGCTCACACATCCTCAAAAACTTATGCATAGTCAACAATGGCCAATCCTCCTATTGTACAAGCAAAAGACGAAAGGCAGACTCGATGTCCACTTTCACCAACCACGGATCTTCAAGGCCTCTAATGATGCGGACTGAATCATCCAGTGATGCGTAGCTCACCTTAGCCTCCTCCACAGGGATAAAGTCATTGACAGACTTTCCTCCAGGGTAAGACAAATGGTGAATCAAATTAAATTCCCTGGGTTTCTTTTTAGGAACCAACCCCAAGGATGACACTTTAAAATGGAGAAATGAGGGGCAATCAAACAAGCCCAATAACCTACCCGCCTGTTGATCCTTCTTGACCAAGGCCTTCAAAATATCACCCCTCCCCCGCAATAACCTCAAAATTTTTCCCACTATACCATCCCCTACCAAGTTCGACTTAATAGGAAAACCCTTCGAAAAACCCTCAATCAATTCTCCCACCACCACCGGCTGCGGATACCGTAGCAGCATGTCCAGCAGGACCTGCACCTTAATAGGTAAATGTGTCCCCGAGTCATCCGCTTGCCCCCAAAACGGCCCCCTCTCTGGCCACAAAAAGTATCCCTATCATGTACCCCCTGCAACCCAGAGATGGTCTCCTGCAAAGGATGATGTTTGACCCACCAATTGGCCATCACACCTAATACACTGCATCACTGGGTGCACACCCACGCACTTTGAACAAGCATGGGATAATCTGCATGCTGTCTAAGCACATCTCCTGGCATTGAGAGCCCAACATACTCCAACACCCCTTTCTCCCATCTTACTCCCTCTGCCGCCAACACTGAAGTCGTCCATTATAGTGCACAGCCATATATCAAGGTGTCTCACCTCCCAATGCATAGACTTATCAACCGCCTTCCTCTTGTGAAATCTCTGATCATACCACAACCAAGCATTTCCAGCCCATATCCTTTGCGCCTCCTGTATCATCAAAAAATAAGGCAAGAGCAAAAGGGCAAAAGTGGTGTCCCTCTCCAACCATACTGCCATGCAATAAACAAATCTCAACACCCAATTCTCCCATGTTCTTGGCCACATTTTCCCCACTTGCATTTGGCCAAGGGCTGCCAAGGCTGTCAACAGGTCTTTCGCATTCACTGTCTCGGCTTCCAGCAGGCACTGGAAACCATCTATGAATTGGCTCAAATATTTCTACAAACTTTCGACATTTTTTCCATCACAGTAAGTGGTATGTGGGGAGTTAAAAAGACTGCTGCACCCTCCTGTCCAGGTGCCTGCATAGCCAATCTCCTGGCCGCACACCAAAATCTGACCCTACCTCATCTAAACAAGGGTCGGTCTCTTCCCCTATAACAAAAAACTACCAACCATGGCTAGACTATCCCTACCAAAAAACTGCTCCCTAAAGCTATAATCCTGCCCGACTAAGGTCTGCAGACCCCCACAGTCACTTCTTGGATCCTCCGAAGACATAGGCAAGCTGCTAACCTTGTCACTCAATCTGTGGCCCTCTCTTTCTGCTACCCCCTGGTCCATCATCCCCCCAACAAGAACTGTAGGATCGTTACCTGCCTGAGCAGCAAGTGTTGAGACCAATGTTGAGACCTCTTCTGTCATCTCCTTGGTGGGCTGTGCCTGGAGTGCACTCTTGCCTCTGGTTGCCTGTTTACCCTTCGACATTTGCCATCTCTTATGATTGTTGGGGCCCTGTGTCCTTGCCATCATAGTGTCACCGTTTGGAATCTCCCAGAAAAGGTCATCTGCCTAGGCCACAATGCTCGCCCACCTCTGCCTGGAGATCAGCCATGTTGCCCTTGGACACCTGAAATGAGATAAGAACACTGTAAGCAAATGAGCTGTGAGAAAAAAAACTCCACTATGAAGTCATGCATGCATTCCATCGTAACACATTTATACAGTAATAGTCAAGGATATAAACTACCACTGCCACATGTTGAACCCAGGCCTTTACAATATAACACATTGCATTAACCCAGTACACCACAGGCGCCTCCAACCCCCTTAGCAGAAAAAGGACCAGTGTAGTTAATTATTTTCAGCCATTTTAAGCTTAGCCAATTACACCCTGTGAGGGTCAAACCCTGCACCTTGTGTCTGTAAGGAAAGCACCTTAACCATTATGCACATGCAGTATCAGTTCTTATTTTATTTTAATGGGTTTAGAAGAGACTTTCACATGTTGTGTGCCATTTGCTGCATCATAGCTTCCATTCTGATTAGTATAGTAAAGGGACTGACAGCTTGAATTGCCCTTATATGTTTACAAACAGTGTTTTAATTTAAGTAGCCTATTCTACTGAAGAAACTAGAAAAGTTAAGTTTAATGGATGGACCAATCAGTTTCTTTAAAGGTCACATAAAAATAACCACTTAAGGTGAGTGTAGATCTAGCTACCACAGATCTTTAGTGTAGATTTCCACAAAATTCATTAACAGGGCAGGTGCAGTTTGTACTTTTCACCAATGACCTAATTCTGTCCTTACCAGATCTAAAGATTCCTATGTATGTAGATGATTTAACTTTACTTAAGGAAACTAGAATCTCTTATTTAATTTAGTTGTATGACTAACCGAAACAAAGCAATCGTTAGCGCACATGTGTGGAAATGACCGTTACACACGGGACCACATACCTGCAAAACACCACCGCTGCTATCCTGTTGTGCACTGCCAGGTCCCACTGACCGGCAATGAAAAGAACACTCTGCATATCTCATGCCCCATCGAGTAAACAGCATGATGGTTTTTATTTCTGTTTTTTTTTTTAAATAACAGTACCGTGCATGGCCACCAACACCACCACCGAGCTGAGAGCAGGCCAGCTACTGGATCTCCTTGAACTTCACTGTGTCCACCCCACTCAAAACCACCAATGAAGTGAAACAAATCCAGTGACCTTAACATGGAGAAAAGCTGGAGCAACTGGAGCGAGCCCAACTGACCAGAACCATGAGCAGCAACCCATGCAAGTAAGTTTAATGGTTAATGTCAAGGAAGTTAGCCGGTAAATAATACAGTATGTCCACAAATAATACTCTCAGCAGCTCACAGCAGAAAATCCAGTAGAAATTCAATGGAAATTCAGTAAACATAAGCAGGAAATTCTACAGGCAGGATTCAAACTGGTTTAATAAGTAGGTAAGTGTTTTCACAAATAAAACATCTGCTTCATCAGTCCCTCACATCACTCTTGTTAAATATACAAGCAAATTTAAATAAGCCAGTCACATCCTGAAATGTCACTATTCACAAAATCAACCATATAACTACCAGTATAAATTTGAGTTTAAAAACATGTATATACAAAATACTATAAAATCCAACATAAAAACATTAAAGAACATATATACTTATATACGTATATCTATATATCATAAACATATTATAACCACAATAATTACTTCCTAAGTTTCCTATTCTTTAATCTAGATGTAATTACAATATGGTCATTAAGACCCTTAAAGAAATGTGCTCTAAGCCTAATAATTCATTTGAGCTCTTTTTCCTCATTAACATTGGCTCTGTTTCCTATTCGAAGATCACGAGAAACTACTTCTAAGACACTAAACCTAAACTGATGTTCTGGTCCCACTTCCAGTATGTGTTTTGCTATAGCACTATATGTGTGTCCCTTCCTCGTGTAATATATATGATCTCTAATGTGCTCCCTAAGGCATTTTTCGTCTTTCCTACATGGAAGGATTGACACATCAAACATTGGGCAAGATATACCAGATTCCTGGTATTACAATCAGCATTCATCTTAATCTCATATCTCTCTCCTGTTTCTGGAAGTACAAAGGTAGTGCCTTAATATATGTAATCACAGAAATTACAGGACCCACATCTCATTGTCCCTATTCCTTGTATTTGTTGTATTTTTGGTTCAGCTGTCTTGGGATAACATAACCTTTGTTTCAAGTTCCTGGTGTTTCTATACACCATAAATGGTTTATCTCCCACCAGTTCAGCTATCTGATTTTCCAGACGCAAAACATGCCAATTCTTTTCTAAAATATTTCTTAATACCTTATTGCCCCTAGTATATGTGAAAGTATAGGGAATCTTATTCGTATGTTTATCTCGTTTCACTTGTATATTGCTGTATCTAGAGTAATACTGCTTAGCTCTATTCATTCTAAGTTGTTTAACATCTTGACAAACTTCCTGTATAGCATTCTTATTATAGCCCCTATTCGTGAAATCAGTTTGTAATTGGTCCAGCTCTTTGTCAGCGTCAGTATCTCTGTCCACTAACCTAGAGCATCTCATAGCTTGACCCTTTATAATATTATGGAATATATGCTGGGGATACATACTTGTTCTATGCAAGTATGCTGCCTTGTGGCATTCCTTCCTGTATCGATCAGTGTGGAAATACCCACTTATATCAATAGTTAGTCTAATGTCCAAAAACTCTAATTCAGTTTTGGAAAATTTCCCAACAAATTTCAAGAATCCACTGCTACTATTCAAGAACTCAATAAATCTTTGTAACTGTGCAACATCCCCACTCCACAACATAAAAAGATCATCAACAAACCGTTGATAAAATTTCAGACAAGACCTAACCTGTGGGTTTGATAACATTACTACAGTCTCCTATTCAGCCATGACCATATTGGCGTAGCGATTACCTACTTATTAAACGAGCTTGGATCCTGGCTGCAGCATTTCCTGCTTAATTTTACTGAATTTCCATTGAATTTCTACTGGATTTTCTGCTGTGAGCTGCTGAGAGTATTATTTGCGGACATTTATCTTTTTTTTTTTTTTACAAATCAGCAGTGCCTTTCTGTGTGATTTTTTAGTTTTACTTTCTTAATACAGTATGATATGTTTAAAGCCAAGGTTAAAACAAACACTGTACCTCAACTATGAGGTGAAGACCTTAACCACTATGCCAACTCTGTCCTCCCTGGGCTACTTGCAAGGGAGACCAGTGGAGCTTCATACCTTCCGTGCCCTACTTAAGCAGGGGGCCAGCAAATACTCCCTATATTATTCAATCTTGGTACCCGATCATACCAACAAGCTATTTTCACACCCAAGGATCAAAAAAAAAAAAAAAAACTAGAAATTATTCTTGTACTACACTAGGAAAACTGTCCTCACTCCTCCTTTCGCTATAATCACCCAAGGCCTACCTTACTACCACCACCTCAGGTCGTCTAGGACGTGATCCTGCTTCAAAGAAAATCACCCCACAAAGTGCCTCCCAAAGACAATTCATCACCTCAAGAACCCCTAAGACCCTTCCTTTTCCATACCTCACTTCCTCCCTTCATCCTTCCGCTAATTAATTCTTCCTTGTCTTAACCACCTTGTAAAGCCTGCCTTTTCTACCTAACTTTTCTAACCCCAACCTTTTCGTACCTGCTCATCTACACCCTCACCTCCCCACTAAAGATGTCCGGTGACAAATTTTTCTGTTCCAAACATCATTTTTGGGTTAAACTTGGATAGGTTGCATGTTGTTTTATAAATATGCTATTTAAGTGGTTGTGTGAGATGTCTGGTTGTATAGATTGGGATACAATCACTTTGAGAGTTTGACATTGTACCTGTGGGGTGTATTTACTAGGGTCTGATACAAGGATCCAGACTAATAGGGAATTTGATGCCTTGCTGTAATGTGTGACGCTATCAATTAGTTGTGTGAGACCATATATGTTCATGTCAGATGTAGGGGAGTTAAAGTTTATGTCCAACCAATTGCCATTCACATCACCTTTCTTGTGGAAATGTTATGGATATCCAGTGTAGGGTATTGTCCAGTATAGCTGTATTGTCATGAGGAGGGATATAAAAGACAGTAATACATACCAGTGTAGGATATCTCCCAGTATAGCTGTATTGTCACCAGGAGGGATATAAAGGACAGTGATACATACCAGTGTAGGATATCTCCCAGTATAGCTGTATTGTCACCAGGAGGGATAAAAAGGACAGTGATACATACCAGTGTAGGATATCTCCCAGTATAGCTGTATTGTCACAAGGAGGGATGTAAAGGACAGTGATACATACCAGTGTAGGATATCTCCCAGTATAGCTGTATTGTCACCAGGAGGGATATAAAGGACCGTGATACATACCAGTGTAGGATATCTCCCAGTATAGCTGTATTGTCAACAGGAGGGATGTAAAGGACAGTAATACATACCAGTGTAGGATATCTCCCAGTATAGCTGTATTGTTACCAGGAGGGATGTAAAGGACAGTAATACATACCAGTGTAGGATATCTCCCAGTATAGCTGTATTGTCACCAGGAGGGATATAAAGGACAGTAATACATACCAGTGTAGGATATCGCCCAGTATAGCTGTATTGTCACCAGGAGGGATATAAAGGACAGTGATACATACCAGTGTAGGATATCTCCCAGTATAGCTGTATTGTCACCAGTAGGGATATAAAGGACAGTAATACATACCAGTGTAGGATATCTCCCAGTATAGCTGTATTGTCACCAGGAGGGATATAAAGGACAGTGATACATACCAGTGTAGGATATCTCCCAGTATAGCTGTATTGTCACCAGGAGGGATATAAAGGACAGTGATACATACCAGTGTAGGGTAACGTCCAGTATAGCTGTACTGTCACCAGGAGGGATATAAAAGACAGTGATACATACCAGTGTAGGATATCTCCCAGTATAGCTGTATTGTCACCAGGAGGGATATAAAGGACAGTGATACATACCAGTGTAGGATATCTCCCAGTATAGCTGTATTGTCACCAGGAGGGATATAAAGGACAGTAATACATAGCAGTGTAGGGTATCTCCCAGTATAGCTGTATTGTCACCAAGAGGGATATAAAGGACAGTGATACATACCAGTGTAGGATATCTCCCAGTATAGCTGTATTGTCACCAGGAGGGATATAAAGGACAGTGATACATACCAGTGTAGGATATTTCCCAGAACAGCTGTATTGTCACCAGGAGGGATATAAAGGACAGTGATACATACCAGTGTAGGATATCTCCCAGTACAGCTGTATTGTCACCAGGAGGGATATAAAGGACATTGATACATACCAGTGTAGGATATCTACCAGTATAGCTGTATTATCAACAGGAGGGATATAAAGGACAGTGATACATACCAGTGTAGGATATCTCCCAGTACAGCTGTATTGTCACCAGGAGGGATATAAAGGACAGTGATACATACCAGTGTAGGATATCTCCCAGTACAGCTGTATTGTCACCAGGAGGGATATAAAGGACAGTGATACATACCAGTGTAGGATATCTCCCAGTACAGCTGTATTGTCACCAGGAGGGATATAAAGGACAGTGATACATACCAGTGTAGGATATCTCTCAGTATAGCTGTATTGTCGCCAGGAGGGATATAAAGGACAGTGATACATACCAGTGTAGGATATCTCCCAGTACAGCTGTATTGTCACCAGGAGGGATATAAAGGACAGTAATACATACCAGTGTAGGATATCTCCCAGTATAGCTGTCTTGTCACCAGGAGGGATATAAAGGACAGTGATACATACCAGTGTAGGATATCTCCCAGTATAGCTGTATTGTCACCAGGAGGGATATAAAGGACAATGATACATACCAGTGTAGGATATCTCCCAGTACAGCTGTATTGTCACCAGGAGGGATATAAAGGACAGTAATACGTACCAGTGTAGGATATCTCCCAGTATCGCTGTATTGTCACCAGGAGGGATATAAAGGACAGTGATACATACCAGTGTAGGATATCTCCCAGTATCACTGTATTGTCACCAGGAGGGATATAAAGGACAGTGATACATACCAGTGTAGGGTATTGTCCAGTATAGCTGTATTGTCACCTGGAGGGATATAAAGGACAGTGATAAATACCAGTGTAGGATATCTCCCAGTACAGCTGTATTGTCACCAGGAGGGATATAAAGGACAGTGATACATACCAGTGCAGGGTATTGGTCCAGTATAGCTGTATTGTCACCAGGAGGGATATAAAGGACAGTGATACATACCAGTGTAGTATATCTCCCAGTACAGCTGTATTGTCACCAGGAGGAATATAAAGGACAGTGATACATACCAGTGTAGGATATCTCCCAGTACAGCTGTATTGTCACCAGGAGGGATATAAAGGACAGTGATACATACCAGTGTAGGATATCTCCCAGTACAACTGTATTGTCACCAGGAGGGATATAAAGGACAGTAATTCATACCAGTGTAGGATATCTCCCAGTATAGCTTTATTGTCACCAGGAGGGATATAAAGGACAGTGATACATACCAGTGTAGGATATCTCCCAGTACAGCTGTATTGTCACCAGGAGGGATATAAAGGACAGTGATACATACCAGTGTAGGATATCTCCCAGTATCGCTGTATTGTCACCAGGAGGGATATAAAGGACAGTGATACATACCAGTGTAGGATATCTCCCAGTATAGCTGTATTGTCACCAGGAGGGATATAAAGGACAGTGATACATACCAGTGTAAGATATCTCCCAGTACAGCTGTATTGTCACCAGGAGGGATATAAAGGACAGTGATACATACCAGTGTAGGATATCTCCCAGTACAGCTGTATTGTCACCAGGAGGGATGTAAAGAACAGTAATACATACCAGTGTAGGATATCTCCCAGTACAGCTGTATTGTCATCAGGAGGGATATAAAGGACAGTAATACATACCAGTGTAGGATATCTCCCAGTATTGATGTATTGTCACCAGGAGGGATATAAAGGACAGTAATACATACCAGTGTAGGATATCTCCCAGTATAGCTGTATTGTCACCAGGAGGGATATAAAGGACAGTAATACATACCAGTGTAGGATATCTCCCAGTACAGCTGTATTGTCACCAGGAGGGATATAAAGGACAGTAATACATACCAGTGTAGGATATCTCCCAGTACAGCTGTATTGTCACTAGGAGGGATATAAAGGACAGTGATACATACCAGTGTAGGATATCTCCCAGTACAGCTGTATTGTCACCAGGAGGGATGTAAAGGACAGTGATACATACCAGTGTAGGATATCTCCCAGTACAGCTGTATTGTCACCAGGAGGGATATAAAGGACAGTGATACATACCAGTGTAGGATATCTCCCAGTACAGCTGTATTGTCACCAGGAGGGATATAAAGGACAGTGATACATACCAGTGTAGGATATCTCCCAGTATAGCTGTATTGTCACCAGGAGGGATATAAAGGACAGTGATACATACCAGTGTAGGATATCTCCCAGTACAGCTGTATTGTCACCAGGAGGGATATAAAGGACAGTGATACATACCAGTGTAGGATATCTCCCAGTATAGCTGTATTGTCACCAGGAGGGATATAAAGGACAGTGATACATACCAGTGTAGGATATCTCCCAGTACAGCTGTATTGTCACCAGGAGGGATATAAAGGACAGTGATACATACCAGTGTAGGATATCTCCCAGTACAGCTGTATTGTCACCAGGAGGGATATAAAGGACAGTGATACATACCAGTGTAGGATATCTCCCAGTATAGCTGTATTGTCACCAGGAGGGATATAAAGGACAGTGATACATACCAGTGTAGGATATCTCCCAGTACAGCTGTATTGTCACCAGGAGGGATATAAAGGACAGTGATACATACCAGTGTAGGATATCTCCCAGTACAGCTGTATTGTCACCAGGAGGGATATAAAGGACAGTGATACATACCAGTGTAGGATATCTCCCAGTACAGCTGTATTGTCACCAGGAGGGATATAAAGGACAGTGATACATACCAGTGTAGGATATCTCCCAGTACAGCTGTATTGTCACCAGGAGGGATATAAAGGACAGTGATACATACCAGTGTAGGATATCTCCCAGTACAGCTGTATTGTCACCAGGAGGGATATAAAGGACAGTGATACATACCAGTGTAGGATATCTCCCAGTACAGCTGTATTGTCACCAGGAGGGATATAAAGGACAGTGATACATACCAGTGTAGGATATCTCCCAGTATAGCTGTATTGTCACCAGGAGGGATATAAAGGACAGTGATACATACCAGTGTAGGATATCTCCCAGTATAGCTGTATTGTCATAAGAAGGGATATAAAGGACAGTGATACATACCAGTGTAGGATATCTCCCAGTATCACTGTATTGTCACCAGGAGGGATATAAAGGACAGTGATACATACCAGTGTAGGATATCTCCCAGTACAGCTGTATTGTCACCAGGAGGGATATAAAGGACAGTGATACATACCAGTGTAGGATATCTCCCAGTACAGCTGTATTGTCACCAGGAGGGATATAAAGGACAGTGATACATACCAGTGTAGGATATCTCCCAGTACAGCTGTATTGTCACCAGGAGGGATATAAAGGACAGTGATACATACCAGTGTAGGATATCTCCCAGTATAGCTGTATTGTCACCAGGAGGGATATAAAGGACAGTGATACATACCAGTGTAGGATATCTCCCAGTACAGCTGTATTGTCACCAGGAGGGATATAAAGGACAGTGATACATACCAGTGTAGGATATCTCCCAGTACAGCTGTATTGTCACCAGGAGGGATATAAAGGACAGTGATACATACCAGTGTAGGATATCTCCCAGTACAGCTGTATTGTCACCAGGAGGGATATAAAGGACAGTGATACATACCAGTGTAGGATATCTCCCAGTATAGCTGTATTGTCACCAGGAGAGATGTAAAGGACAGTGATACATACCAGTGTAGGATATCTCCCAGTACAGCTGTATTGTCACCAGGAGGGATATAAAGGACAGTGATACATACCAGTGTAGGATATCTCCCAGTACAGCTGTATTGTCACCAGGAGGGATATAAAGGACAGTGATACATACCAGTGTAGGATATCTCCCAGTACAGCTGTATTGTCACCAGGAGGGATATAAAGGACAGTGATACATACCAGTGTAGGATATCTCCCAGTACAGCTGTATTGTCACCAGGAGGGATATAAAGGACAGTGATACATACCAGTGTAGGATATCTCCCAGTACAGCTGTATTGTCACCAGGAGGGATATAAAGGACAGTGATACATACCAGTGTAGGATATCTCCCAGTACAGCTGTATTGTCACCAGGAGGGATATAAAGGACAGTGATACATACCAGTGTAGGATATCTCCCAGTACAGCTGTATTGTCACCAGGAGGGATATAAAGGACAGTGATACATACCAGTGTAGGATATCTCCCAGTACAGCTGTATTGTCACCAGGAGGGATATAAAGGACAGTGATACATACCAGTGTAGGATATCTCCCAGTACAGCTGTATTGTCACCAGGAGGGATATAAAGGACAGTGATACATACCAGTGTAGGATATCTCCCAGTACAGCTGTATTGTCACCAGGAGGGATATAAAGGACAGTGATACATACCAGTGTAGGATATCTCCCAGTACAGCTGTATTGTCACCAGGAGGGATATAAAGGACAGTGATACATACCAGTGTAGGATATCTCCCAGTATAGCTGTATTGTCACCAGGAGGGATATAAAGGACAGTGATACATACCAGTGTAGGATATCTCCCAGTACAGCTGTATTGTCACCAGGAGGGATATAAAGGACAGTGATACATACCAGTGTAGGATATCTCCCAGTACAGCTGTATTGTCACCAGGAGGGATATAAAGGACAGTGATACATACCAGTGTAGGATATCTCCCAGTACAGCTGTATTGTCACCAGGAGGGATATAAAGGACAGTGATACATACCAGTGTAGGATATCTCCCAGTATAGCTGTATTGTCACCAGGAGGGATATAAAGGACAGTGATACATACCAGTGTAGGATATCTCCCAGTACAGCTGTATTGTCACCAGGAGGGATATAAAGGACAGTGATACATACCAGTGTAGGATATCTCCCAGTATAGCTGTATTGTCACCAGGAGGGATATAAAGGACAGTGATACATACCAGTGTAGGATATCTCCCAGTATAGCTGTATTGTCACCAGGAGGGATATAAAGGACAGTGATACATACCAGTGTAGGATATCTCCCAGTATAGCTGTATTGTCACCAGGAGGGATATAAAGGACAGTGATACATACCAGTGTAGGATATCTCCCAGTACAGCTGTATTGTCACCAGGAGGGATATAAAGGACAGTGATACATACCAGTGTAGGATATCTCCCAGTACAGCTGTATTGTCACCAGGAGGGATATAAAGGACAGTGATACATACCAGTGTAGGATATCTCCCAGTACAGCTGTATTGTCACCAGGAGGGATATAAAGGACAGTGATACATACCAGTGTAGGATATCTCCCAGTATAGCTGTATTGTCACCAGGAGGGATATAAAGGACAGTGATACATACCAGTGTAGGATATCTCCCAGTACAGCTGTATTGTCACCAGGAGGGATATAAAGGACAGTGATACATACCAGTGTAGGATATCTCCCAGTACAGCTGTATTGTCACCAGGAGGGATATAAAGGACAGTGATACATACCAGTGTAGGATATCTCCCAGTACAGCTGTATTGTCACCAGGAGGGATATAAAGGACAGTGATACATACCAGTGTAGGATATCTCCCAGTACAGCTGTATTGTCACCAGGAGGGATATAAAGGACAGTGATACATACCAGTGTAGGATATCTCCCAGTATAGCTGTATTGTCACCAGGAGGGATATAAAGGACAGTGATACATACCAGTGTAGGATATCTCCCAGTATCGCTGTATTGTCACCAGGAGGGATATAAAGGACAGTGATACATACCAGTGTAGGATATCTCCCAGTACAGCTGTATTGTCACCAGGAGGGATATAAAGGACAGTGATACATACCAGTGTAGGATATCTTCCAGTATAGCTGTACTGACACCAGGAGGGATATAAAGGACAGTGATACATTCCAGTGTAGGATATCTCCCAGTATCGCTGTATTGTCACCAGGAGGGATATAAAGGACAGTGATACATACCAGTGTAGGATATCTC
>NC_056750.1:821407687-821502687 GCF_019279795.1 Protopterus annectens
ATATAGATGTAGACAGAGCGATATATGTATGATTCTATGATCTAGGTCCATGTATATATAGATGTAGACAGAGCGATATATGTATGATTCTATGATCTAGGTCCATGTATATATAGATGTAGACAGAGCGATACATGTATGATTCTATGATCTAGGTCCATGTATATATAGATGTAGACAGAGCGATACATGTATGATTCTATGATCTATGTCCATGTATATATAGATGTAGACAGAGCGATACATGTATGATTCTATGATCTAGGTCCATGTATATATAGATGTAGACAGAGCGATATATGTATGATTCTATGATCTATGTCCATGTATATATAGATGTAGACAGAGCGATACATGTATGATTCTATGATCTAGGTCCATGTATATATAGATGTAGACAGAGACATATATGTATGACTATGATCTAGGTCCATGTATATATAGATGTAGACAGAGCGATACATGTATGATTCTATGATCTATGTCCATGTATGTATATATAGATGTAGACAGAGCGATATATGTATGATTCTATGAAGATACATCAAATGCCAAAGTATCAAGCAGCAAGTAATTGAACACCACTGATAAATCATCAGCCAATCAAAAAACAAACAAAAAAGTTGAAATGTTTTTGCAGGGGGACAAGTCCTGCTGTACTCCCATACCCCTTGCTAATTATATAGACCAAGCTCAAGGTAACAATAAGTGGAGAGATGGTACATTTTCTGATTCTGCACTCTACTGTAATCTGGCACTGAAAAAAGCTGGTACATGCAAATCAAACTAAAAGCCGACATTTATATATGTGTGCCCGTGCCAGGATCCAGACAGCCAACAAGTAGTAGTCTCCTGTTAGTGAACCTCAAAAACATGTACTAACACGGGTCCGGCAGGGACACCAGCTCCAGCTCTCTATATATGTAGAGGAGCAGCTAGTTTGATTTCAGCATTTAAACATTTCAACATTGTACATTCAGTATTATAGCTTTCGGTATATCACTTTTCATCAACTTGACATGGACTTTGTAATAAATCTACTTTTATATATAAAATGTATTTATCCTTTGTTGACCAAGTTAATCCCCCTAGGCTAGTAGCCTGTTTTCAGGGAAACACAAGGCAATATTTATAGCACTACTACTAGTGGAAATTTGGTCAGGGCATCTGAAAAATTCCCCTAGTTTTTTGATAGGTCCCATAGGATCTTTTATATCCACCTGAACTACCACCAACTCAAGCAGATGGGGCCTTGGTTTAACATTTCATTCAAAAACTATACTACTTGAAAGTTGTAGCTTGAAGGTTATATATTTATTTACATTTGTTTACCGGGAAAGTCCGACTGGACACAGGTTCATTTTTAGCCGAGGCCCGGGGAGACAAGCTCCACAGTACAATAGAATGCAGTACACGAGAGCACAAAAATATGGAACATACAAGTGATTTTAATACGCAATACGTTAGAAGTTAACAGTTTTACAGTACAGTACACAGTCATTGGGGTACATAATAACAACACTGAGGTACATAGTCAAAAACTTAAAAACAAATTTTTTTTTTACCAGTAACTGGGTTTACAAGCTTTTTAGGGCAAATCTGTTTATACTTATCTGAACATGTGACACAATTAGATTTAACCTGGAGTGTAACATGAGCATAGCCAGTTAGTTAAGTAGTGGGTCTTAAGGAGTTTTTTGAAATGATTGAACGAGGTGCTAGAAGTTATATGGATTGGTAGTGTGTTCCAGGTTTTGGCAATGGTGTTGGCAAAGAGTGATTTACCAGCATTGTTTTTATGTTGGATGACAGTTATTAGGTTCTGGCTGTTAGATCATAGGGCTCTAGTGGGAATGTGGGGCTGTATTAAATGCTGAAGTGCTGAGGTTAACTCTGGGAGGTAGTAAAGTTTGTGAGCTATAGAGAGTTGATTGAGCATGAGTATATGAGGTAACCCGAGCATGAGTATATGAGGTAACCCAAGCAAGTTAAGCTGTTTTAGGGATAGACAGTGATGGGACCTGTAAGAAGCATCAGACGCAAACTTGGCAATCTTATTATAGCAAGATTCCATTGTATTTAGTTTGGTTTGGCATAGATTAATCAAGATGGGAGAGGCGTAGAGGAGGGTGGATAGGAGATGAGTCCTAGCGATGGTGACTTTGGTATGTTTAGTCATAAACTGTTTGTTCCTGTAGAGGAGGCCTAGCTTTTTATTAACTTTCTTGATGGTTTGTGCTATGTGGATGTCGAATTTCAGGCCATTGTCTATCTCTATGCCTAGCAGTTTAGTGTGTGTGGTTGGACTAATTTGAATGTTTTCTTTGGAGTTGATGATGAAGCTGTTGCTCAGGGGAGGAGATTTACCTGGGCCAAAGAGAATTAGTTTGTTTTTTTTGGGGGGTTAAGAAGAAGTTTGATGTTAGTGAACCAGGTTTCGTCTTGGGTGAAGGTGTTTTGGGTTAGGGTTTGTAGTTCACTTAGGGTGGGGGCGGCACATATTAGGGTTGTGTCGTCAGCATATTGTACTACTGAGGCAGTTGACAAGGATGAAGATATCTGGTTAGTAAATAGGGAAAACAGAGGGCCGAGGATAGACCCTTGAGGGACTCCTATAGTTACTGGTAGCAGGGGGGACAATTGGTCTTGCCATAGGACAGCTTGCTGTCGCTCTGACAAATAGCTGTTAAACCACGATACAGAGGAGGGACTTATATTTAGGGTAGATAGAGTTGCAAGAAGCATGCTGTGGTTTACCATGTCACAGGCATTTGATAAGTCTAAGAATATGAAAGAAGTGAATAGACCCTTGTTTCTGTGGTGGTTAACTATGTTGGTAAATAATAATAATGCTGTTGTGGTGCTGTGGGAAGGTCTAAAGCCATGCTGGGATATGGAGAGTAGGTTGTTATTCTGGGGGTATTGCATAAATTGAGTATGAACTACTCTTTCTAATATTTTGGATAACGGTGGTAAGATAGCTATAGGGTGATAGTTGGTAAGTTCTAAGGAGTTACCTCCTTTGTGCAGTGGGATGATATGGGAGGTTTTCCAAGAGGCTGGTACTTTGCATTCTGACAGAGATCTATTAATGAGAATGTAGACTAATATTTGAAGGGAGTCTGCTGGTAGCTTATCAGCTGCTAGAGTGGTCATTTTAAGTTTCTTAAGGAGTTTAGAAATTGCCTTTGTGGACACTGGGTGAAGTTGAAAACTGGGGGTATTGTTTTGTGTATTGGGGTGGGTTGCGGTAGTTATTGGTGTGGGTAGTACTATTATTTTGGGCATTGGCAAGGGTCTGGACTGTTTCAGTGAATAATTTATTAAATTGCGTGAGTATGTTTTCATGATTATTTGGTAGCACAGGGGTTGGTGTAGTGGACGTTATGGCTGCAGTATACATTTTATTGTGTTCCAGAATTTTTTGGGGTTATGAGTATATTTTTATTGTAGGTTTTGATAGTAGTTAGATTTGTCTAGTTTGATATGTTTTCTGGCTTTGTTCCAGAGCTGTAGGTAACTTTTTCTTAAGGTAATGGTTTTGTTTTTTTGATATTGAGAGCACGTGTTGTCCCTTTCTTTCATTATAGTTTTAGTGGGATTTGTTAGCCATGGGGCATAATTAGTTTTTATTCTAATGGTTCGGGAGGGTGCATATTGGTCCAGGATTTTTAAGAAGGTTGTGTTGAAGTATTCAACTGCTTTGTCTAGAGATAATTGCTTTAGGGTAGTCCAGTTGCAGTTTTTTAGTGCATTTATGAAGTCAGTAGTTATGAAGGTGTTTTTGTTATGAACTACTCTGAGGATAGGTTGGCTGATGGTTTGGGATTTGTTCCTAATTAGGTAGATAGGATGATGGTCACTTTGGGTATCTGGAAGACAGCCAGATTGCTGTGTAAGATTGGGGTCAGATACCAGGATCCAGTCCAAGATGGACTGGTGATTGGATGTTTTGTCAATTCTAGTGGGGGTGGTTATAGTTTGGGTAAACCTGTGGAGGTTTATAAAGGCAGTGGGATTATGGCTGGAGCAGTTGAGCCAGTCAATATTAAAGTTTCCTAATAGTATGGTTTCATGTGGAATAGAGTTGGACATCCAATTAAGCAGGTTTTCCATTTGAGTGATATATATATATATATATATCTGTATAACCAAAGTGACTGCAAAAAGGAATTTAGAATTTAGCGTTCAATCTTTGGTATATGCTTGCACATTTTTATTTGATTAATGGCCATATCAGGGCAAACACCTCCCTGTTTACATAAAAAATTAAAATATTGTGTGAACTCCTTAACAAGTTGCCCTGTATAAGAGAGGAAATTGACAAAATCCTGAAAGTTAAACATGAAAATTCTGTATGCGGTCCTTACTGTGTTGTCTTGGGTGATTTAGTTCCTTTTCAGTTTACTGAAATTAAGAAAGGCCTTTTTCCTGTGTTTAACTATTTTTAAGTAAGGCAGCACAGATGATATGACAAAAGAAACAGAAAGAGGAGGCGAAGGTCAAAGATAAATAGTTCCTGTTTTGCATTTGTAGGAGAATCAGTTATAGAATTTCAGCACTCACTTCTTTTCTGCTTGAATCTATTAAATATATACCACTGCTCAGTGATTTGTCTTCAGTTGCATTACATGTGTAGGATTATCATGCGCGTACCTGGAAAGTCACAAGAAATGGATTAGGGTAACTGATAACAGATTATAGAGCTATAAACTAGAATGTTTACATACATATAGAAATCCTACTACAGCAAAAGGCAAATTACACATTCATTAAAAATGGACTCCTTTCAAGTCTACCAGGTTTATTTCTGAGGGAATTTACTAGTGAGTCATCATTAGCAACAAACTGATTTAGGCTGTCTTGTCAGCTGAAAAAACACACCTTTAGTGACCTGACAGATGTCCAAGAGGGATTAACCCTGGCTGGAGCATCTTACCAGATAAAGCAGCTAAACAGAGACAGACAGAGAGCAAGTGATAAGACACAAAGGGAACAGTGCAGTTCTAGTCTGAAAGAAAACCTGCTTCGGGTGAAGCCAGTTAAATCAAAAAGTTTACAGGAGAGGGAGAAGTAGACCTGTAAATTTTGTAGTTACATCTGCATCCTGGAGAAGCAATTCAATAAAGTGAGTACTGGATGAATGACTGAAATTTTGGGACTGGGTGATGTGCTATGCTTGGCTGAACTGAAGTCTGTTATTGTTTTACTATTCATGTTTCCAGAAACTCTCTGCAGGGAAAAGTTTCAGGAAAGGGAATCTTTATGTGCTGTATTCTTGTAAATGCTGTATTACTGTATGCATGAAATATTAAATGTTTTATATCTAGACTAGCAACAGTATTTTAATATTAACTGCACAAATAATTGTATTGCTCACATACCTCAAAGTATAGCATGTTAATTTCTTCAGCACTTATTAAGACCGTATTTCTTGGCAGACCCTCACTATTCTGCCCTATCTAATAGTCTTATCTTAATAGTGATGCTTATCAGATACATCCAGTGACATGATGGATTTTAGTGCAGCGCAACTGTTTCCAAGAAGAGTATTGTTTTTATTTTATTTAGAATTGTTGTAAATGTCAATGCATCATGGCTGTGTGTGTGTGTGTGTGTGTGTGTGTGTGGTGTATACGTGTGTGTGTGGGGGGAGTGTATATGTGTGTGTGTGTGGGGTATATGTGTGTGTGTGTGTGTGTATATGTGTGTGTGTGTGTGTGTGTGTGTGTGTGTGTGTGTGTGTGTGTGTGTGTGTGTGTGTGTGTGTGAATGGTGAAGTTGTTTTCGCTACGGCTGAATGACAGAATTGTGCCTCCCACTGGCACCATTCCTGGACACTACTCTTACACTTTACTCTCGCTAACAGACCACTGCAGACATTACCTTATTCCTTTATAAAATTTATTAGGTTGCTGGTGAATTTGTTACTTTTTTTTTCTACTAGAGGATATCTCAGCGCAAATATTTACCTTATTAACTATTCTGTATGCCTCAGCGTGGCAGCCCAGCCCTCTTCATTGTCTTTTTCCCAGTGCTTTCATTGCTCGTTCAGTTTTCAATTCCCCCATTTATGCACTCACAGCACATTTCTTTTCTGTGTTTTGTTTTGTTGTGTTTACTGCATCATGCCTGGACTGTTGCATCTGTACTGCTGTCCATCATTCTCTGGGATCTGTAGAACTGAACACTCTGCCTCTGTATTGGTGTTGTGTTTGGCAGTGTGCTACAGCTACATATTTTATGATGTGCTGATTTTGTTTCAGTGTATTTAAGAGACTTTTTTTAAAACTGGACAGGAATAAGAAAGAATGGCCACACACAGATGCAAAGTAACAGTTAGTGCTTTTGTGCACAGTCGGTTTTGCCTACTTAGGAAATATAATGTCAGTTACAGGAACCAAGCTTCTGTACTTTTTTACAACAGGAATCATGTTCTGGAATTGATAATTGAACTAAAATTCTTAAATGAATGTTCTGTGACTGCAGTCTGCACTGTTGGTAAAAGAACAGCCTAAACATGCTATTATCTGCCCTGCAAGGAACCTGCTGTTGACACTAATGAGGACTCCCAGCAAAGAGTGGTAGAATTAGGACAGCTCTGCAAGGAAGGAGGAATCATGGTCATCTCCAGTGAGGTGCTGACACTGCCATGTGAACATAAACAAAGGAATGAGAGAATTACAGAATTCAGCCACTGGTTGACAACATGATTATGACATAGTTAAGTGAATGCAAAAACTACTTTAAAGTAGATAGCAGACCTGTCTGGAACAGGCATCGACAAAGCCTGGTTAAAACAACTGTCTTTTTAATTACAAAAGCGGTGGGAAGGGAACAGGAGCAGCATAGGTTATAGTGAAAATAATGGAGTAAGAGAACGGCTGGTAATGAAGGGAACAAACAAGGACATGGCGAGTGAAGGCTGCTGCTGCTACATTGCTAGAACACTAGTAAAACCGAATAGTTATCACTGCTAAATTTAACACTCGTTAGTAATCCAGAGTTAATGCACAGTAGCAATATGGATAAGCAAAAGATAGAGGGACAGACAAGATTTTGCTACAGAAGAACGTGTATATTAGAGGAATAAAATATGCATAGATTAATTCAGCATTGTGCAGACTGACATGTTAAGCACCAGAGATAAACAGCTGTTATATACAGTACTAAGATGGATGCATGCAGGAGAGCTACATAGAGGAAACTCATACAGCTTTTGAGCAGACAAACTTTACCCATAATAATTATATTTTTTTTACCCTGGCTTGACTGATATAACATTTCTCACTATTGTCATGCCCTCTTTTCTGTCTCCCTGCCTTTTAACAGAAGGTCATCACCTCTGAAATCAAAATTCAGCACTGACAAACACTTCTGCTTATTCCCATCTTGCAAAAATGTGCATATTTAATTGAAATTATGAAAAATTGATTACTGGTTGCAATGTGCTGCACATATAATGTAAAAACTAATAATATATACCACTCTAAGACCTATAAGCCTACTGAAATCTGTTTTGCACATAAGAAAAAGTAGAATCTGCCTGCCTCCCTCAAGCAATATCTCAAATGAATTTGACCCAACTGCATGTGATTAGAATTGATTTCAGAAGAGATAATGTACAATGACAGATCTTTTCCTACTCATTAACATATAATTAAAATATGGCTACCTGGGAAGTCATCAGCTATATTTGTGGGTCTTATCAAAACATTTGACTGTTGCCTACAGCAGTGACAGTCCTAACATGTTCCTAGGATAGAAAGCACATGCAAGGGTATACAGTTGGGTAACCTAGGTATCAGTCCTGATATAGCCCTACATTCTTTTTCTCCAGCTGTCCATAACACTTGGAAAATTACATCACCTGGCTTTCTACCTTCAGTCACCTGTGGTTGATACATGCATGCAAATGTACGTTTTCTGACAAATATTCTAAGTGGAAGGTTTGTAGTCTGAACTAACAGTATATTTATAGTACACTGACATATTGTACCATGTGCCTTGTATTGTTTTAATCCTATAGTCAAGGGACAGGATTTAAAAACTATTAGCTTGATATAAGTTATTAATTTACAAGCTTGCAATATTATGTGAATCGTAAATGTATTATTTTATTTTAATTAATCTCTGGCTAAAAAGAACTCTGCAGGCAGTTTGATCACCTGCTGAAATAAATAAACAGTTACTTTACAAAATATAGGAGGCTGTAAAGCTTAAGATTCATTTAAAATGTACAAAGGAAACGTGTCATTACACCAGCCATTAAATGGGGGAGACCCAGACAGACCGCAGACTTGCAGCTAGGACTCGTGAGGTGATTACTTCAGGGAGGGAGCTACTCTGTAGCAGTGAGACTGAAGGTGAGCCAAAGTTGCTTGTGGGTACTGATGTTCCCTTGGACAGGTTAACTGCAAAGGTAGAGGTTGAGTAGTAGTACCCAGGCCGACAGTGAGGCACTGCTGTCAGAGGATGCCAGACTTCCTGTGGAAGGGGAGCTGGGAAGGGTTACAAAGAGAGAGTTGAGACAGGCTCAGCTCTCAGACCCTACATTACAAGGCCTGAGGGAGGTAGCTAGTGAGGCACCTGATTCTCAAGGGAAGGGGTTATCTGTATACTGGGACAAAGGGTTACTGTATAGAGAGTGGACCCCTGAGGGAGGGCTAGAAGGTGAGAGGGTACAGCAGTTGGTAATGCCTAGAGCCTACCATCTGGTGCTTCTACCCAGAGCCCATGATATTCCCTTTGCAGGTCATATGGGCATAAAACATACAAAGATATGTATTATGCAGAATTTCTATTGGCCTGGAATTTCCAGAGATGTAACAGGGTACTGCAGGACCTGTGAGCAGTGCCAAATGGTAGGCAAGGCAGGAGATAAGGTGAGAGCTCCTTTGATGCCTTTGCCTGTGATTGTGGAGCCATTTCAGAGGGTAGCTATGGATATTGTGAGGCCTCTGAGTACCCCAAGTTCCCCAGGGAAAAAGTAGATCCTATCGGCAGTGGATTATGCTACATGATACCCTGAGGCAGTGGCATTGTCCACCATTGAGGCAGAACGGGTGGCAAATGCATCGTTAGAGATTTTCAGCAGGGCACATTTCCCAAAAGAAATACTGACTGACAGAGATGCCAATTTCATGTCAGATCTGCTGGCTTGTTTGTGGAAGTACTGTGGGGTGAAGCACATGAAGACCACCCCTACCATCCCCATACTAATGGTCTTGCTGAGAGGTTAAATTCTACACTCAAGTCCATTCTATGGTCATTTTCAGACCAATTTAAGAGGGAGTGGGACAAATATTTGCCCCGTCTGTTGGTTGCTTACAGAGAGGTTCCCCAGGAATTCACAGGTTTTTCACCCTTTGTGTTGTTGTATGGGCATAGGGTAGAGGGGACCTATAAATTTAATTCATGATGAGTGGGAAGGTGAGTGTGAACCTCACAAGGTGTCTGTTGTGGCATACGTCCTAAACCTCAGGGCAAGGATCAGGGAACTCATGAGCTTTGCCCAGGAGAACCTGGTAGGAGGCCAAAAACAGAAAATGATATGATATGACAGAGAGTTAGAGAGTATGCTAAAGGCAGCAGGTAATGGTTCTCATTCCTGTCAGACATAGCAAGCTGCAAGCAGCTTGAGAAGGACCCTACAAGGTGGTAAGAAAGGTAAGCGATGTACAGGGTAGAACTGATAGGCAGGAGGCAGGAGCTCAAATTGTACCTTGTTAACATGATGAAACCTTACCATGACAGGGAAGCCCTTGTGCTGAGTATTTGCAGTGGGTTGCTGGAGGAGTCTGAGGGAGATCTGTTGACTGATCTCCTCAGTGAGGCTAGGACTGACACCTCAGTGGAAGGAGTAGCAATGTCCCAGCAGCTATCTGCTACCCAGGTTCAAGAAATCCGAGCTGTGTTACGGGAGTCTGGGGACATGTTCATTGGGAAACCAGGGTGCACCCATCTGGTGCAGCACCAGGTGGCTACAGGACCCCAAAGGCCTATTAGGCAGGCCACTTATAGGGTGCCTGAGCAAGTCAAACAGACTCTGAGGGAGAAGATACAGGAGATGTTGGAACAAGGGGTTATTCAAGAGTCCAACAGTCCCTGGGTCTCCTCAGTGGTGCTGGTGCCAAAGAAGGATAGCAGCACCAGGTTCTGTGTGGACTACAGGAAATTAAGTAGTCATACAGAGTCAGATGCTTACGCCATGCCTAGGACAGATGAGGCCCTAGAGTAGCTGGGTGGGGCTAAGTATCTTACAGCCATTAATATAAATCTTACCAAGGGTTACTGGCAGGTACCCTTGACTCCCAGTGCTAGAGAGATGCCAACCTATGAGACTCCTTTTGGTTTGTATGAGTTCACAAAAATGCCCTTTGGGAAGAAAAATGCCCCAGCAACTTTTCAGAGGCTGGTAGATCACATCCTAGCAGGAGCAGGAGGGTTTGCCCTTGCTTATCTAGATGATATTGCCATCTACAACCATTCCTGGCAAGAGCACCTTCAACATGTTAGAAAGGTGCTGGGCAGACTACAGGGGGCAGGGTTGACCATTAAGCCTAGCAAATGTCAGGTGGATATGGCAGAGGTCTCCTATCTAGGACATAGAGTGGGGAGTGGTAAGATCAGCCCAGAACCTGCCAAAGTTGAAGCCATTCAGGCATAGCCTGCACCTTTTACCAAAAAGCAGGTGAGGGCATTCTTATGGACAGCAGGGTACTACAGAAAGTTTTTCCCCAGTTACAGTACCATCGCTGTTCCCCTCACAGACCTTACAAGGAAGAACAGGCCAGATAAGGTAGTATGGACCCCAGCATGTGAGCAGGCATTCCAGAAGCTTCAAGAATCTTTCGGAGGACCCCCTATGTTAGCCAGTCCAGATTACAGCAAATAATTTGTTGTGCAGGTGGATGGTTTGAACCATGGGGTGGGGGGGGGGGTTGTACTTAGCCAGATTTCTTCAGAGGGAGAAGAGCACCCAGTGGGTTATCTCAGTCATAGGCTCCAACCCAGAGAGAAATACTATGGAGCTGTGGAAAAGGAATGTCTAGCCATAGTGTGGGCACTGCAGAAAATTCAGCCTTATCGGTATTGAAGAAAATCCACCATAGTGACAGATCACAATCCCCTAACATGGTTAAACAGGCCCAGCCAGCAAAATGCCAAGTTGGTAAGATGGAGCATAGGGTTGCAAGCATATATGTCTGTGCAGCACCACAGTGGGATTAGCAATGCCAAAGCTGAAGGCTCTCAAGAAAGGGAATGGGGTAAGATATACTCAGATAGACCTAACCCTCTCAAGCTACATTTCTCAAGCATCACTTGAAAAACTAGCTTGAGTTCTCCGGGGGGGGGGTGATGATACTTGAAGGTTGCCAGCCTAGCCAGATAGAATGTTGTAGATAATTCTGTCATTTGTAAATATTAATGTAAGCCACAGGCTTGTTCTCTTAAATGCGAAAAGACTGTATTGGATGTTGAACTGAAAAAATTGTGACAACAGTGCACTCTGCTGTAAGAAAGCTGATAAGTCAAACATTTTGTGACTGTCGTTGATCTCAGGGCTTGGAGCCGAGCTGTCTGGATGAAGGAATTCTGGCTATTGTTTTGAGACCAGAGTTAATTGCTAGAATTTGCATGTATAATTTCTTTTATTGCTCTGGCTTCCTGACCAGCTGCAAGATCAAAAGGGCTATTAACCTCTGAATTTCTGTTAGCCTGGGAACCAGAAAGAAATTATGTAATCTGAAATGAATCAATGGTACTGTGTTATCAATTTAAAGGCAGAAAGAATGAGGGCATTTAGCATTTGTCTTGAGAACATCCAACATCACCAGCACTGTCTTGCTTTATATGTAAGTTTATTTTAGAACTGTGTTTTCTCTTAGATATAGCCAGGAAATAGGAAGATTATATTAGTCTTTTTTTTCTGTATTGATGTCAGAACTTTTCTACTGCATTATTTTTAGTATTTCTCTGTGATCTCTGAATTCTTGACTAGCACTGTGTGACTAGCACTGTCTAGTAAGAAGTATTGTATTGTGTTTTTATTATTTATAATTAAATATTTTTAAACCTTTCAACTGTGGCTGTTTTATGTAGAGTTAATTTAATCTCTAGAGTACATTGCATGTCTATAGTGATACTGGCCAATCCACTCCAGTAAGCCTTGACTGTTTAGTTGCACTTACCATTTGGATAATAATATTGCACAGTAATAATTGAACACCCTTTGTTAATGGCCTTTTTAGTAGCTGATAAATATTAGTGGGTTGTGGCAAGTGGTACTACTGTATAGTCTGGGTAAATGGGGCACAGCTGGAGAACCTGTGCCAGCCTTGCCAGCCTTCCCCAGGAGTGTCTGTGTGGTTGTACAGACCTGTTATCTCAAAGTGTGTGTGTGTCATCTACTTGGGCAGGGACACAAAGCACTGGTTGGACAGAGAGGGTGCTGGAGGTTTTGGCTTGACTACTTGGCTGAGATCTGTACCCCATAGCTGTGCCAGTGGGGAGTCTTATTGGGGATCTGGAGAGAAAGGGAGAAACCAGCCCCAGACTGACTGTGATCTCTGTGTGCTCTTAAGGGAAATTGTACTTTACTGTGTGTGTGTGTGTGTGTGTGTGTGTGTGTGTGTGTGTGTGTGTGTGTGTGTGTGTGTGTGTGTGTGTGTGTTTGTATCTTTTCCCTATATGGATGCCCCTCACTGGTGTTAGTGGTGAGGATTGAGGTTCCTTGATTGCTGGGCCAGTGCACGGGCGTCACAACAACTGCCATCTTATCCACATACTTCCAAACAATATAGAATTTTAAGGGCTAGTTGGAAAATGTTTACAGTCTTTACAGTATTATTTGTATCATTCAGATACCAGAACTAAACCTGAGCCATATCTTTAAAAAAAAAGTCCTGTTAAAAGTTACTGTACTCCAGACATTCAAAATGTTCTTTAGATTCCTACATCTCTCTGCAATCAGGAAAAGAACATAAGCATCTCCACCCTACAGTTATACTTGACATCCCCTTTCATGGGCAACCTGTTATGTTCTTAACAAAACATCATCTGACAGAAAGTGGAACACGGTCATGATTTAAGGAAAGTAGATTTTAATAACAGACTTAAGATGAGACAGCTTGGCAACTTAGGCTGCAGGCAGACAAAGCTTGTTGGTTAAATAGTAGTATAAATATTAAGTGTTTTTTTAAAGCAAGGTAGTTGAGTAAGAAATTAATTAGTTAAATGTATTTTGTATTTAAATTTCACTGAAGATTACATAATAATTGGATTCTATCTATATTTAATTATATTTATTGTTATTAATTGTGACACTGAGTGGGCTGCATAATGTGTATATTTCAGTGGAGTCATTTATTTATTTATTTATTGATTGATTAACATTTGTTGATAGGGAAGGTCTGACTGGGCATGCAGCCTCCTTTCAATGAATGGTCAGGGAGAAAGTGTAAAAAAATATAAAGATGTTTAAACTACACAAAATTGTTCAAGAAAAAAATTGTCATTAAAAGTAAACTTGGTATATGGTGTACAGAACTAAATATATATGCTGCAAATGAGGACATGCTATACAAGATAAGCTATATAATTTAAGGACAGAAAATGCAGGACATATTATACAATTTAAAGACAGAAGTACGTTTAACTGTCTGAAATGGAATATATCATATTTAAGTTTGAAATAGATATTTAAATATTTTCCATGTTGTGTGTGTGATTTGAAAAAAAAGTAGCACCTTTTGCTATTAGTATACAAACAGTATTAGTCACATAGTAGAAGACTGTTAGAGGGATTGAGGTTGCAAAGATAGTGGAAGATAAGAAAAGAAAATAGGGAGGTGTAAGGAATTTTAGGTGAGCAAGTGCTGAAAATGGGTGAATGGATATTTGGGGAGAGAGAAGTGGAGCGGAGGTTGAGTAGAGAGATGGTGATGTACAAAAGTGAGAGAGAAAGTGAGTGCATCTAAGTGGTAAAAGGGGGGAAATGCTGATGTGGACTAAAGGAAGCAGTTGGAGATATGTAACTGTTAGTACATGGGCAAAGCTGACTATTGTTCCAGTTTTAGAATCAGAGGAATGGAATTCATTGTTTTGTTGGCACAACTTGGAAAAAAAAGGCTGTCTCCTGCTGTATTTTGGATTTAGTAATAAGGAGAAACAGCTTATCAGTAGATTTTAGGGGTCTGTTGAGTTTGTAGTGTTGGCTAAGGGTTAAGAAAGATGGGCAGTTGTTAGGCCTGCAGATGAGATTATGAGTAGTAGCTATTAGGGAGTGAGTCAGGTATTGGGGTAATTCAAGACAATTCAGTTCTTTCAGTGCTACGCAGCGGTGGGATCTGTGTGGATAGTTCACTGTAAACTTTGCTGCTTTATGATAGCAGTGCTCAAGCTTTGTTAATTGGGTGAGTAAGATAGTCAAAATTGGAGCAGAGTAGAGGAGGGCTGGGAAAACTAGTGTGAGGCTAACCATTTTCTAGTTTGGTTAGTGAAGAATTGTTTAACTCTGCATAGGGAGCCCAGTTTCTGGTGGGCTTTCTTTGACGTATGTTTGATGTGATAGTCATCAATGTAGATGCCAAGCAGTTTGGTATGAACAATGATTTAAATTTTGGTATTGTTTGATGAGGTGATGCCGCAGCAGGATTTTGGTACTGAGAGGTGTTTTGTGATGAATAGGTTAAGTTTACTTTTTGGGGACGGGAGAAAGTTGAGATTCTGTTAGTCAGGCTTCTATGAAGGACAAGGATTCTTAAGTTAGTTTTTGTAAGCTGGCAAGATTTTGAGCATTACATAAAAGGATAGAGTAGTCTGCTTACTGATTTATTGTAGATGATTTAGAGGGCTAGAAGACTTTATTAATAAAGATGTTGAACAGTATTGGTCCAAGGCTGGAGACCTCCGAGACACCTGCAGAAACTGGGAGAAAAGAAAGAATTCTCTATGCCATTTTATGGCTTGGGATCTGTTTGCAAGATAGCTGTGGAAACAGATGATGGAGGATTCAACAAGACCAAGTTTTCAGAATCTATAAAGAAGGCTGGGATACTGTATTGAAACTTTATAAAGATCAAGAAAGAGTGCTGATAGCAGCTTACCTTCAATTCTGTGGAGATTAGCAGTATTAGAGAAGTGAACAAGTGTAGTTTTTGTACTATGATGGGATTGGGAAGCAAGTCTGGGAGGGGCAGAGGAGGTTACATTAGATGAGGTTTTACGTCAGTTGGGACTGAATGCATTTTGTAAGGATTTTAGATAAAAGGAATAGGATAATGTATTATTCAGAGCTAGATCAGGATATGAGTATGGATGCTGGGCAGGCTATAGCTTTGGCAGCCGTCTTTAGACATTCAGTAGGAAGATTGTCTGGTGAGAGTGTAGTGAGTTTTAGCTTTGATAGAATTTTTTTTATACCAGAGGTAGAGACTGGTTGAAGTGAGAAGGGGTTTGAGTTAGAGGTGCTGTTGTTGTTGCTCTGACCAGTGGGAGGTGCTTAATGTTTGATTAATGATGTAACCGAGTGTTCATAAAGGAGCTATAGAAGAGAGTGGGAATGTTGTTTGTTTTGTTGTGCATTATTGGCTCTAGATGGGTGGCACAACCAGATTTGAGGACTTAGTTTCTGGTAGACCAGCATGCCTTTCGGTTTTGGAGGTTTTTGGTCTGCATGTTAGTATAGTATTTTTGTCTGTTTTTGACTTTGTTTGATTTCTAAGCTGCATAGCTGTATATTGCTTTGTGTTTTGTTTGTGATCCAGGATTTCCAGGCTTCATCTCTGTTTTTCATTAGCAGTTTTGTAGATTTTGTGAGCCATGGGTCTGGTTTAGGTTTTACTTGTTTTGTTCCAAGGGGGAATAGGTTGCTTACGAGATTAAATACATTTTTTTGTGAAATATGTAACAGCACCATCTAGGGGGTCTTTAGATTATGCCATTTACAGAGCTTTAGGTTATGGATAAATGTATCTTTTTGAAATTGTGTGAGATTACATACATCATTAAGATGGTGAGATTTAGGGGTGGAGTGAAGGGATTTGATGAGAAATGTATGAAGGCGGTCACTTATTGCATTAGAGAGGCAGCCATGGGAAGATGCATTATTAGGGGAGGGAGGGAATGCTCAGTCAAGTACTGACCCATACAGTATGTGGGCAAGTTGATTAGTTGATTGAAACCATAGAGATGTATAAGATTTATGAGGGACTAATAGGTTCATAGCAGATTACTAGGCTAACAGCTCAAGAGCCCCTACAGGCCAAACCAGTTTTACCCAGATTTTACCCAGTTTTCTGCCTCAAGGGGAAAGATAACAAGGGTCAGCAAGTGAGGTTTTAATAAGTTTTACAGACTGCCTTTGTCAATAAGGGACATGGGCACCACCCCAGGAATGAATTTGTGAGTCCCGATCCATTGTTCCAGATTGCACTTGATGATGGTCAGGGAAGGGCTCTGCTTAACTTGAGTAAGAAACCTATTCTGGAGGACTTACAATCTCTGGGACACATGTCTGTCTCTCTAGCATGAGCTATTCATGTCAGAGATCAGGTTTATATCTGTAGCATGGGTAACCCTTGTGCAGTGAATTCTGTGAAAAATTAAGTAATTGAGTTACTTTTCATGGAGAGCCAGTTTATGTTGAAATCACCTAGTATCTTTTCTTGGGGGACAGTTGAAGTGGTCTATGATAGAAAATCTTTAGTGATACTGGTGTTATTTCTGAGGAGGGATGTAAATGTCTGTAATGGATTGAGTTTTTTGGGTTTAATCTAAGCAGAGTTGCAATATTCAAGGTTGGAAGGGAGGAGGTAGGGGTTGAGCTGAAGGGAATTTTATAGTAGATACACCATCTGCTTTTTATGTAACCTGTCTGCTCTTGTATATATTACAGGTGGAGGGAAGTATTTCTTCATCTTTGATGTGTGGCTTTAGCCAAGTTTCTTTAAGTATGAGTATGTCTGGAGAAATGAGCTATCCCAGAATGCAGATCAACTATTTTATTGCATATGCTTTGGATGTTTAAGTGAACAATGTTTATTGATTTAGAGCTTTAGGAGAGTTGTTGATGTTTGTATTGTTGGCAGAGGTAGATGTTTGTGGTCTTGGATTTGGGTGAATGTAACCATCTTCTGTTCTGTGAAAAGGAGTGGGGTATATATCCAAGAGCATTTAGTAGCTATTGTGTTTGTTTATTTGCTTTGTAACAGATGTTGGGGGGGTTGGAAGCTGTCTTTTTTGTTTTGTGATAGATGTTAGGGTTTGGAAGGCAAGAATTTTATACTTGTAGAAGTAGTTACATAAAGTGGAGAATAAAGTGGGAAGTATACTGGGTTGTTCCAGAGACAATTTTTTGTGTGAAGGTGTGGTGTTATGATTGGACTTGTTTAGGATGGAAGGATATTGTTTAGATGGATTTGATGAGGGAAACAAGGCCAGATGGGTTAGAAAAGAGAGGGTTGTGAGGAGTGGTGTGACTAAGAGGGTCATATTTAATGAGAAAAGGGAGATTATGGGGGAACAAAGATGTTGTTAAGTAGTAGGTGATTTAGTTTGAAATGTTTAATGAAGAAAGGTTACTTCAAATTTCACAGAGAAGTGGGTGTGGGAGGTGAAGGGTACTAATTAGATAATACTGGCAGATTTGATAGTTTTCCTATTTGAGAGCGATCTGTGTAGATGGAGCTCAAAATGAAATATAGGTATAGTGGGGTGGGTGGGAATTTGGAGTAGGGTAGGAGAGTTAGTCCAAGTGAGGGCAAACAGATTGCAATAGACCAAGTGAGATGGAAAAGCCCCCACTGGTAGCAAAAAACAATCAGAAAATGGGCTAAAGGAAGGTAGGTGCTATTTTATCAGTACATGTTGCCATGCTGCACTGAAACAGATTTCATGTGAAAGTAGTATTTTACATTATCATTAAAGTTTTTTTTTTGTTTTTAGTTTTAGTTTGTACTTTTTGTAAGGAGTGACTCAGTTATTATTATTTTGTTGTTATTCAGTTTATTCCTTTCATGGCAGGAAATGGCATTACCTATTTATCTACTTTAGCATTACATAGTCAGCTAGATAGTAATAATGTTCTGTTAAATAACATCAGTCAAGTTTTGACTGGATCTACCCTGCCTCAGTGTAGCTCTTGAGTTGACATGTCACAGAACTGGTTTTATGCAGGTACAGAAGACTAATTCCAACACTACTGATAGTACTCTTCTTCTGGAACCTACAGAAATTGCTATAAATGTTGATGAACAGCAGAATACTCAGTGAGAAACCAACACAATTTATAAAACAACTACATTATTGCAGAAGCCTATTGATTTGTTTTTGGATATTACTGACAAGAACTTGTCTGCCCCCATTGCTAATTGGGAAGCCATAAATGTTAAGAATTACATTGGACAACTTGATAAGATGTTTACAAAAGGATAAATCCATAGTGTAAAATACTTTGTACATTGAACGTTGTATTTTTTTGCACTTAATACCAAAAGGATTACAATTGTTTAAATTTCTAAACAGTATTACTATTCATGATCCAATATATGGTCAAATAAAACAGTTTTCAACAATATGGCTTTGGAGTTGTTGAAAATACTCATTAAAAATAATGATTCTATTATGCTAAAGTAAAATGAGTTGATACTTGCCTTAGATACTTCCACACATGATTCAATGATCTTTAGATTATATTCATTAGGATATAAAGGAACACTTATTTCTACTGATGCACTTGTGAAGATCAGGATTGTTAAAAAGCAGAAAAAGCTCACCAGGGTTCATATTGTTTATTTAAATGGGACTACTTATCCCCTCCTCTTCAAGTGGTTTTAGCTCCACTGCATCTACAGGGCAAACATCACAAACATACAGGATTTCTTTTGTTACAACTGGAAATACTTTGTGAGTGTCTTCCACTGAGATTGTCACCATGAATCACACAGATACACAATCCAATACAGAAAACAAGGAGAAATGTGAATCAGAGTGAGCAGATGAATACACACTCAGTAACTACTCTGAACTTGCACAATTATTACAATAATCAGAGAGCTTTCAGAGCAAGAGTAAATGGGAGAGGTCAAAGAATAATAACAATTATGGTGAGATACCTGTTTTTAATTTAGTTAACGATCATTTTACACTGATGCAGTTCTAATTATCAAGCAATGTTTCGTTTATACCCAGTACAAGGGCTGATTTGGCCATTACTCTTATGACATTAAGACTCCTTACCAGAAAGCCTACTGAATATCCACTTCTAATCCACCACTTATAATACTCCACCTTTTTATTTCAACAGAATCATTTATTAAAGAATTCATGTTTTTTTTAAGGAAGATTACCCCTGACTTATGATATTGTGTTCATCACTACTGACATTATAGACATATTTTGCCACTATTCCACATGGAGTAGGTCTTGATTTGTTTGAATAAGCATGTTTAACTTGTGCTTTTAATAACAACCAGGACATTATGTTGATTACTGAATTTATTGATATCATCTTAACTAATAACTATTTATTTTTTCAGGGATAATTTTACCAACAAATGCAATGAGTTTCTATAGGGGTATCATTTGCCTCCACATATGCTAGTATAATCTTGTCTACTTGAGAGAAAAAAAATATATTTTTAATTCAACTTATTCCACTTCTTGGGTAATTTAGATGTCATTTCTGGACAATGTTTGTATCTTTTAAAGTTTACATATTGTATCTTGGAGGAATATGTTACCTATTTGGATATTAAGTTGATGAAAGTTGGAGATAATAATGTTTCAAGTTTGCTATCTACTGTAAAGATACATTTTCTAACTCTTTTTTTATTTTAGTAGCAATCACCCATACCAGTAATCATGAATGTTGGTGCATATGTTCCACAAGTTGGGTGTGCGATGGATGAGAAAGAAACACTTCGGAGTGAGTTGGATGAAGTGGTGATGACTGTACCCAAGGATAAGAGAGTGGTGATTGGAGCAGATTTCAATGGGCAAGTTGGTGAATGGAACAGAGGGGATGAGGAATTGATGGGTATGTATGGTGTTAAACAGAGGAATGCAGAAGGTCAGATGGTAGTGGATTTTGCAAAAAGGATGGACATGGCTGTGGTGAATACGTATTTTAACAAGAGAGAGGAGCATAGGGTGACATACAAGAGTGGAGGATGATGCACACAGGTGGATTATATATTATGTAGGAAGGCCAGTTTGAAGGAGAGTGGAGACTGTAAAGTGGTGATTGGGGAAAGTGTAGTTAGGCAGCATAGGATGATGGTTTGTAGGATGACGTTGGTGATCAAGAAGAGGAGGAGGAGTGTGAGGGCACCACCAAGGATCAAATGGTGGAAATTGAAAAAGGGTAATTGTGAGGTGGAGTTCAGGGATGAGTTAAGACAGGCACTGGGTGGCAATGAAGAGTTACCAAATAGCTGGGTAACTACAGCAGAGCTAGTAAGGGAGACTACTAGAAAGGTGCTTGGTATGACATATGGACAGAGGAAGGATGACAAGGAGACGTGGTGGAATGAGGAAGTACAGGAGAGTATACAGAGAAAGAGGTTGGCAAAGAAGAAGTGGGATTGTCAGAGAGATGAAGAAAGTAGACAGGAGTATAAGGAGATGAGGTGCATGGCAAAGAGAGAGGTGGCGAAGGCTAAGGATAAGGCATATGAAGAGTTGTATGAAAGGTTGGACATTAAGGAGGGAGAAAAAGACCTGTACTGATGGCTAGACAGAGGGACAGAGCTAGGAAAGATGTGCAGCAGGTAAGGGTGATAAAGGATAATGAGGGAAACATACTCACAAGCGAGGAGAGTGTGTTGAGGAGATGGAAAGAGTACTTTGAGGGGTTGATAAATGAAGAGAATGAGAGGGAGAGAAGGTTGGATGATATGGGGATAGTGAATCATGTAGTACAATGGATTAGCAAGGAGGAGGTAAGGATAGCTATGAAGAGGATGAAGAATGGAAAGGCTGTTGGTCCAGATGACATACCTGTGGAAGCATGGAGGTGTTTAGGTGAAATGGCAGTGGAGTTTTTAACCAGATTTTTTAATGAAATCTTGGAAAATGAGAGCATGCCTGAGGAATGGAGAAGTGTTTTGGTACTGATTTTTAAGAATAAGGGTGATGTGCAGAGCTGTAGTAACTACAGAGGAATTAAATTGATCAGTCACAGCATGAAATTATGGGAAAGAGTAGTGGAAGCTAGGTTAAGAAGGGAAATGATGATTTGTGATCAGCAGTATTGTTTCATGCTGGGAAAGAGCACTACAGATGTGATGCTTGCACTGAGAGTATTGATGGAGAAGTACAGAGAAGGTCAGAAGGAGTTGCATTGTGTTTTTGTAGATTTAGAGAAAGCATATGACAGGGGGCCTAGAGAGGAGTTGTGGTATTGTATGAGGAAGTCGGAAGTGTCAGAGAAGTATGTAAGGCTGGTACAGGATATGTACAAGGGTAGTGTGACAGCGGTGAGGTCTGCGGTGGGAGTGACAAATGCGTTTAAGGTGGAGGTGGGATTACATCAAAGATCAGCTCTTAGCCCTTTCTTATTTGCAATGGTGATGGACAGGTTGACAGACGAGATCAGACAGGAGTCTCTGTGGACTATGATGTTTGCAGATGACATTGAGATCTGTAGTGAGAGTAGGGAACAGGTGGAGGAGACCCTGGAGAGATGGAGATATGCCCTAGAGAGAAGAGGAATGAAGGTCAGCAGGATTAAGACAGAATATATGTGTGTGAATGAGAGGGAGGATAGAGGAATGGTGAGGATGCAAGGAGTAGAGGTGGCGAAGGTGGAGGAGTTTAAATACTTGGGATCAATTGTTTAGAGTAACGGTGAGTGTGGAAGAGAGGTAAAGAAGAGAGTACAGGCAGGATGGAGTGAGTGGAGAAGAGTGTCAGGAGTGATTTGTGACAGACGAGTACCAGTAAGAGTGAAAGAGAATGTCTACAAGAGGGTAGTGAGACCATCTATGTTATATGGGTTGGAGACAGTGGCATTGACAAAAAGGCAGGAGTTTGAGCTGGATGTGGCAGAGTTAAAGATGTTAAAATTTGCACTGGGTGTGAAGAGGGTGGACAGGATTAGGAATAAGTATATTAGAGGGTCAGCCCAGGTTGGAAGGTTTGGAAACAAAGCTAGAGAGGCAATATTATGTTGGTTTGGACATGTGCTGAGGAGGGATGCTGAGTATATTGGGGAAAAAGATGCTAGGATGAAGCTACCAGGTAACAGGAAAAGAGGAGGCCTAAGATAAAGTTTATGGATGTGGTGAGAGAGGACATGCAGGTGGTTGATGTGACAGAGCAAGATGCAGAGGACAGGAAGAAATGGAAACAGATGATCAGATTTGGCGACCCCTAACAGGAACAGCCGAAAGAAGATGATGATGACTAGCAATCACCCATACCACCATAAAAGAGTGTTTTGAAGGGACAGATGTTGAGGAGAAAATGCTATCAAATTAAAATAAATTCTTGGTTGAAAGTAATTTTGTTGGAAATATGTTTATTGAAATGGGGTATTCCAAAGACCTTGTATCTAAAATAAAAAATGAGATCATAGATGGATGGTGGTCTAAATATAATTCTGTTTTGGGTAAGAGCAACGAATATGCTTTGTTACCATGACAAAAATAGGTTGATTGTACTACTGACTAAAAAAAGTGACTAAAAGCAAAACCACCAAACAAAATGTATGAAACAGAGCATTCAGTAAGCACTTTCATAGTCTGAAGAAGTCTTACTATAGACGAAAGCTCTTACTGAATGTTCTGTTTAATACATTTTGTTTGGTGGTTTTGCTTTATTTAGTCATTTTTTTTTAGTCATTTGTTTTTTTTATTAGTGATCTATTTCTTTCATTTGGTGTGTATGTGATTGTACTACTTACTTTAACATATAATCATAATGTCTTTAGGATAAGACATATAGTTGATAAGAACGGGAATATGTTTACGCATTTTCTCAAATTATCACGAGTTCTCCCAGCAAAATCAAGTTTTATATGTATATATATGTATATATATATATATATATATATATATATATATATATATATATATATATATATATATATATATATATATATATATATATATATATATATATATATATATATATATATATATATATATATATACAAAAGGAATAGAATATAAAACAATTTTGGAGTAAGGCACACTTGAGAATTGTACCAATAGATTTAATCTAGGTATATACAGTTGTGGGATATGTCATAAGTGTTTAGATATATGTAACATTGAAGTGATAAATTTATGTAAAGAAACATCAAAATCAATGCTAAAGGTTATTATTATTGCTGTACTAAATGTGTTATTTATATTGCTTTTTGTCCACCATTTTATATTGAGAAAACTAAGCAGCTGAACACAAATAAGACATATCTGTCAGTAGAAATGAGTGTTTTATACAAACACCTTAAGTTATGTGTGCTAAGTTCATTTCAATATTTTGTCTTAAAGCAAGTAAAACTTAATATCAGGGAGGGATCATGGGAAAACAAAATTGAAAACGTGGACCTTCTTTGGAAGCATATTCTACAAGCAGGGTCTGCCTTTGGTTTCTGTGACAATATTTCTGTTATCAGTGTGCTGAAGCTTAGAGTTGCTGGACTTTAAGTACTTACCTACTTGTTTTTCAAAATGTCTCCAGGTAGCATATATGTTTTTTCATTTTAAAGTTTATAAGAGTGATTACTTTATGATTGTTGAACGTAATTATTCATTAGTATATGATGTGATTTTGAGAGGAGTGTATAAATGCATTTGGTACTGTCTAGTTTTGTTCAGATGAAGTCTTATATGTGCTGAAGATGAAATCATTACAAAATATAAGTATATTCTGATTATTTTTACAGATTACTGTTTTTATAATTTAATATATATAAAGCACTTTGTCTATTCAGAATCTTCACAAATCCTTATCTGTTTAAAAACTTTCATTTGACTCTGTAGTGCTTTCTTAGGCTATTTTGTCTCACCCTCCCTCCCTGTTGGTGTCTTGCTCTTATACTTGGTGGCTTTGCAGTTGCCCGCCCCTACTGTGACACACCTCCCAGTCTAGTGTCATTAGCTCATTCTTCTTAACACAGAGAGAACATTTGATAAGGCCTTCTGTTCCTCCTTTTTCCCTTTTCAAAAAGTAAAACAAAACTTTTTTTCTTTTTCGCCTGAACCTTCTTGTGTTCTGACTGTCCTTCTCAAACATATTGGAAATATACAGTATATTTCAGAGCATTTGTTACAACTGTATTTGCTATAACTGATTTAAGTATTTTTCTGGCTTTTGAATATTTACTGCTTAGCGACTGCATCTTAGCCTGTTTATACAGCTCTGCATTCTATTTAAACTGTTTTTGTGTTGATTAACTGTTTTGCACTCTTAAAAAGTTATTTGTTGCTTAATTTTACCTGTAGGCTAACACACTCAAGTGTGCTAGCCGCTTAAAAGCATTTATAGCATTTACTGTCTGTTTTTTTCCTTGTCTCTGTAAAAAAAAAAAAAAAAAAACATCTCTTGTTTTCCCACCTTACTGAACTAGAGTAGTCCAGTTTCAGAGTTGCTGATCCCTGGCCTTTGTTTTTAGTTCCTGTTACTGATCCATTGCCTTATTAGGAAGGAGGGAAGTTTCTTTGCTTACCAGTGGGAGTGGGAAGCACTGAGCAGCCTTTTGTCCGAATTGGTGAAGTTTCAGCCAGAAACTAGTAGTCCATTGGTCGTTTTGGGCCAATTCCTAGCTCCTTTCAGCCCCCTGCTATAAAACACGCTAAACACGTGTTTTCCAGCTTGTACCAACTCGGCACAGATCCTCGTGGTGGCCTGCAGAGTGATCCAAGCAGCAGAGAGCTAAAAGAGTGACTTTCTACCAGATATAAGTATTTTTTGTGGCTTTCCCACTGTTATTAAGCTAGCGACTGCATTTCGCCTGTTTTACTGCTACTTTAAGTGATTTCTTCATTTTACACTGTTTATTGCACTTTAAGTTACTAATTGTTGCAAATTGTTTCTGTAGGCTACACACTAAAGTGCGCTAGCCGATTTACAGCATTTATAGCATTTACAGTCTGTTTTTTTCCTTATCTCTGTAATAAAACAAAAAAATCTCTTGTTTTCCTGCCTTACTGAACTAGAGTAGTCCAGTTTCAGAGTTGCTGATCCCTGGGCTTTGTTTTTAGTTCCTGTTACTGATCCATTGCCTTATTAGGAAGGAGGGAAGTTTCTTTGCTTACCAGTGGGAGTGGGAAGCACTGAGCGGCCTTTTTGTCCGATTTGGTGAAGTTTCAGCCAGAAACTAGTAGTCCATTGGTCGTTTTGGGCCAATTCTTAGCTCCCTTCAGCCCCCTGCTATAAAACACGCTAAACGCGCGTTAGCGCGGAGTTGCCACTGTTGCACACAAGAGCAGCGGTTAAACAAGGTTAAACTATTCGGGACATCTAAATTCCACTCTTCAAATTTTCCCTTAGAACTACCTTCCTCGAGCTGTACTGCTGATCTAACCAGCATATCCTATAACTGAAAAGTTCATCTCTACTTGATTCCCAAGTAGACTATTCTCTATCTGTAAAGCCTAGCACTTACTCCTACAGTACTTGCACCTTGATAAAGCACTCTTATTATAGATAGTACCCCACCAGCCTAAAACCCACTTCCCCGAGTCCTTTGAAAGTCTCTTTATCTACTACTTCTAGTATGTCGAGGGATCAGTTGCTAGTGTCCTCTCCAGCTCAACTGGTGAACCTGGGAATATTGAGGCAATGTTACAATTGCGTCATGTACACAGACAATCCTCTCCTTCTCCCACAAAACACAAATACATGCGAGAGATGCAACTATACGACCAAACTGGAGGCTGAGCTCTCTCAACATAGGACTGGCAAGACCAGACAGGAGGAGAAGGTAACCACACAATACATACCCAGTCACACATGGTACCATCACAACTTCAAATCATACACATACTCACACAAAGACATACTCGGAGGCTCTGATCAAAAATTTACCAAAACAGCAGAGGCCACCAAAGCAGACACCCAAACAACTACCACCTCACGACCCAACACATGCAACACATAGACCACACAGTCAGAGTGTCAAACAGTCACAGCCCTTAAGGCCAAACAAAATGCCAGACACACTTGTCATTGGTGATTCCATAGTCAGACACACTGACGTCCCACTCACCAGACTGAGTAAGGAGAAGGTCACAGTAAGCTGCCTGTCGGGCGCTAGAATCCGCCACATAACGCAAGCACTCAGGTCTCTCAACAGCAGGTACAAGTACGACTCAGTCATTGTCCACGCTGGTGTCAATGACCTGAGACATACCTCCTTGGACTACATGAAAAGGGACATTGAGGAGCTCTCTGATTATGTAGCCCAGGCAGGTATGACCCTGACCTTGAGCAGTATCCTACCTTCACCTAGAATGATGCTACAATACAGTGATAAGATGATCAGCTTTAATAATTGGCTTAAATTCTGGTGTCATTCAAAGGGGATCCAATGTCTGTCTGCCTGGGATGACATGCTGGACAAGCCACGCTGCTTCGCAAGGGACGGCTTGCACCTGTCACCCCTGGGCTTCCGGATATTGGCAAAGGCTCTTGCCACCCCATAGTGCCTTTTTAGGCAAGGCTCAAATTCTAAACCTACCACCCTAGAACACCAAAAAGGAAAAAAACTAAGGGTAATGCTGCTCAATGCCAGAAGTCTCAATCTCAAGATGCACGCACTCGAGGCCCTTCTCAATATGGAGAACATTGATGTCTGTGCTGTGACAGAAACCTGGTTCAAGGCTCCTGAGAGCACCCCAGCACTAACAGGTTTCACCTCATATCATGCGTTCCGGCCCCAAAATCCAGACAACACCAAGAAAGGAGGGGGGGGTGTCCATATTCATAAAGGACACCCACACCTCAAGGTTGGTGGCAATGCACGATGCATCGGAGACCATCCAGGTGCAATTAACCATAGGCAAGACTGCTCTGCAATTTGTAGCATGTTACAGGCCACCCTCTCAAACTCAGGAACCTCACATGGCCTTCCTGAAAACATTGGAGGGGATAAATGTATCTCCAAACACCATCATACTAGGTGACTTCAACTACCCTAATATAGACTGGGAACACTACTCAAGCCCGAACACTCTAACCCAAACATTCCTGGAGTTCATAAACTCAAATGCCATGGAACAACTAGTCACCATCCCCACAAGAGGAGAAAACATACTTGATCTCATCATCACGAACATGGGATCAAAATGTTCAACACCGGAAGTATACCCCTCACTGGTGAGATCAGATCATAAACTAATCTCGCTGGAGGTCCTCATCCCGCCCCAACCTGAAACAAAAAAGACCACAGTGAAAAACTTCTCAAAAGCCGATTTCACACTTCTAAAAACTAGTGTGGTCTCCTTTAAGGCCCCTGAGCCAGTGGTAAACATTACTCAAACCGCTGAATCACTTACAAATGCCTTCTACCAGCACCTACAGGACTGCATGGATCAGGCAATCCCAAACAAAACTAAGACTCTCTGTACCAAAGGCAAGCATCCAGTCTGGTGGACCCCAGCCATAAACAAGCTCTACAACAAAAGGAGGAAGCTACTACAAGATAGAGCAAAATCCTTGAAAGGTAAGACACCTTTGATCATTATAAGTAAAAACTAACAACTCTCATAAAATCATCCAAGGCAAATTTTGAGAGAAAAATCGCCAAGGACTCTAAAGACAATCATAAGGCCTTCTTTAGCTATGTTAGAAACCTAGGAGGAAACTCCCAGATATGCTCAGAATTAGTTCAAAATGATGTGAAAATGACTGAACCTACACACATTGCTAACATACTGGCTGACAGGTTCAGTGCAAACTTCTCCCCCAAAAGGAGAGATATCTATTCCAGAGGATTGTAGCCCCCAAACATCTCCAACGCCCAGGTGAGAACTGCCCACACTAAGGCAAAAAACACAGCATCCATGGGACCGGATGGTGTCCCCGGCTGTGTGCTTCATGAACTCAACGAGGAATTAAACCCACAGTTAGGACAGCTGTTTAATCTTAGCCTCACCTCAGGATACGCACCCAAGGAGTGGCGACGGCGACTGTGGTCCCACTTCATAAGGGCGGTGCCTCCACAGACCCTGGAAATTACCACCCCATTAGCTTGACAAGCCTTATCTGCAAAGCCATGGAGAGGATCATAATGGAACTCATAAATAAAGACATAGGGAACTTGCAGACTTTGGATCCAACCCAGTTTGGCTTTGTCAAAGGCAGATCCTGCCTCTTAAACTTGGTTGACTTTTTCGAGACAGTCACCAAGGCCATTGATGAGGGAAAGGCAGTCCATACAGCCTACCTCGACCTGGCAAAGGCCTTCGACACAATACCCCACTCAGGTATCATCGAAAAACTCATCAGCTTGAATGTAAACCCATACATCACAAGATGGGTTGCAAACTGGCTAAGTGACAGAACCCACAGGGTCAGAGTTGCTGGAGCCATGTCAGACTCAAAGCCTGTCACAAGTGGTGTCCCACAGGGCTCAGTCCTGGGTCCACTCTTGTTCGGCATCTACTTTTCTGAAGTACAAGCAAACACAGGAGGGTTATGGCTGACAAAGTTTGCAGATGACTGCAAACTGGGCCATAGTCAAAACACATCTGACACAGATATCCTCCAGAAGGGCCTCACAGAAATGGATAACTGGTGCCAGAGCCATGGCCTGAAGTTAAACGCCAAAAATGCATAGTCATACCCTTTGGGAAAAACAAGGTTACCCCTAGCTACCATATAGGTGGCAATCCACTGAGCACAGAAAAAGTCATCAGGGATCTGGGGACCCAAGTTGACAGTAGCCTTTCATTTGACACTCATGTTGCTAAAGTAGTTAGGAAAACCTTCTATATCGCCCACCTGATCATGAAGGGATTCACATCTAGATCAAGGGAGGTCATCGTCCCCTGTACTCATCACTCATTAGACCTATGATTGAGTACAATGCCCGTTCGAATGTATCTGACCAGACACCTGCTGCAGCTTGAAAGGCCCCAAAAGTTCCTCACCAAAAGGATAAAGGGTCTCAAAATATGTCTTATGCTGCCCGACTGAAAGAACTCCAGCTCTATTCAGTCTCATACCGCTTGCTCAGAGGTGACCTGTGCCTGACATATAAGGCCATGTCAAACCCAGATTTGATGAATATGCTTCACCTCAAAAATCTAGATCCCTCAGAACCACAAGGGCGGAGAGTTAAACCTTGACACGGTTATAAATAGAACGTGCTGGAAGGACAGATTCATCACCCAGAGACTCCCTATGCTGTGGAACAAAATCCCGGTACATGTGAGGCAGAGCACCTCGCTGGCCTTGTTCAAGAGGAATCTTGACCAATGGATGGGAGATCGCAGATATACCCCAGGGATTACTTCAGTGTCACTGCTTGACAGAGGCACAGAAAAATGATAGGCATAGTTTTTATTCAAACTAAAGGGGTGGCGAAAGCCACATAACTATGGGCTAGGCTTATAAATGCCCTTGGGCAGATAGCCTAGTATGAACCTATGAACCTATTAAACTAATTATTTATTTGTGATATTAAATTTTATGATACTGCCACAGCGATTTTCTTTGGGTTTGAATCCCCCATTTAACTCTACTTTACAAATGTTATTGAATTTATGTGATAACGACACTCCTAAGGTACCCTTAGTGAAAACAAAATCTTGATTTTATAATTAAAACAATGAAGAGATTCCTTATTCAAGCGAAAATGAATGAAACTTAAGATTCACGAAGGTGGCCAAGAAGGGTGGTGTATCAGTATGTAAAAGCCATCGGAAAATCCTCTCTAAGTTGGATGAATATACAGAAATTGCATTATAGGATATTCATCGGAAATATAAATATATAGAAAATGCATATACTGATGTAATGTTGCACGGTTGTATAGAGTATAATACACACTGCACAATCTGATGGAAAACTGAGTTTAAATAAACACACCAAGAAAACTACTAAAACTCAATGAGGCCCACTAGATCCAATATAGGCACCTTAAAGTTCTGGTAAACTGTAAACCAAGTATCCCACAAAAGCAAAGAAGTGCACAGATTTCAGTACCATAAAATCTGTTTAATATCATGGAAGATTAAGCGCTTTCATTCCTCACAGGGAACTTCATCAGAATATATTATCACTCCACATACTCATTTAAATACCATTTCTTAATTACATTCATTTAACCAGTTTACAATTCCATTAATTGCCATCAATTTAAAGTCACCAGACACAGATATAGCAAAATAATACTATATTTGTACAAAAAACATATAAAAATACTTTTAGAAATCAAAACTTGTTTAAAATAATTATAAGTACATTCAATACTTTAAAGCTCTTCTTTTTAAATCAGGGACAATGGAATAGTGTTCATTTAACCATGGAGGGGTACAGGTATCCAGGGTTAACTGCCATATAAGCTCCTGCTATTCAAGGTTTGTTTCCCAATCCTCTCCCCATTCTGGAACATCCACCTTTTCCATCACCCAAAACTTGAATTTAGCTTGTGCACGATTTAATGTGTGTTTAAATAGAGCATTTGTTTCTTTTTGTTTACTGATCTCATACATATGTTCGTATATTCTTTGTTTTCATTTTCTCTCAGTTTTCCCCACATAATATGAGCAACATTCCCCGCAATAAGCCAAGAAGACTACCCTTTTTGTATAACAGCTATAATGTTCAGTTGCTGTTAATGTTAGTGTTTTTGTCTATCACAAAGTTTTAATTCAGCCACATTTGCAATATATGGACATTGGGGGCACATCCCACATCTGAAAGTGCTTGACCTACCACTATACTTTGTGTCCTCTATTATTTTCAAAATATTTTTTTCAAATTAGGACCTCTTTTGTATCCAAATTTTAATGTCTTGGCAAATACATCCAGGCTGTTGGGCATATTGGGAAAAAGTTGCAATACCTTAAAATAATATTTTTTACCTCCTTGGTATCTCTATGATAGTCAGTTGCCATAAATAATTCTTGCCCAAGGTCTTGTGTCTTACCTATCAAGTTTTCTTGGGGTATTCTTACCTGGTCATTGACAGCTGTTGCCCCTGCATGTGTAAAGGGCATCAGTGGTACATACTTGTGCCCTCATTCCCTCAAAATGGCTTCCTTAATAGTATTAATTACTTTCTATGATAACCCCTGCTAATAAAAAGTTCAATGCAATTCATTCTATGACTAAATCTTCCATAAGGGTGGTCATACGAGCAGCCCTCACCATTTGCCCTTTCATAATGGTCTTTTTCTGTAAAAAAGGATGTTCACTCAGGAAATGCAAACAGGAATTGGAAAAGTATTTTTTCCAATATAAGGTAGATACATATCTTTTGTTAATTCTGTCCTTTCTAAGATTTACATCCAAAAAATGCATTTCCTCAAGTCCTATATTATAAGTAAATGTTAGAAACTGGGTTGTGTTATTAATATATGTAACAAAAGTTTCAGTCAGGTTCACGGGCCCCTTCCAAGTGACAACTATATTATCCAGGAAATGATAATAAGCTCTAACATTATTATACAACGACCCCCCCATTAATATTCCATAACGTGCACGCTGATTGGTCAGTGTGCACGTTGTAAATCAGAGTTATACTAATGGAAAAAGGTCCGCTCGCCCGGACATTTTCCATTAGTATAAGTCTTTTTTTACAGCAACGGAGAATGCAAGATCTCCGTTGCTTTTTACACATTGTCTCACTATGTTAAACTCATTTAACATAGCGAGACAGCTTTGAAAAAAGTAACGGAGATCTTCCTTTCTCCATTGCTTTTTTTAAAGCTGTCTTGCTATGTTAAACTCCTTTAACATAGCGAGACAATTTGTAAAAAGCAACGGAGATCTTGCTTCCGCCCACAGTTCTGATGTACTGTGTAAGCATACGCATGCGCAGTACATCAGAACTGCCGCAGAATACCAGACAATTGCAGAAGACAATTGCAAGGAGACATTATACAATGCCATTATTTAAGAAAAGTAATTATTTTTTTTTCTTAAATAATGTCATTGTATAATAGCAATAACCCGCTTCTCCCTCGTGACCAAACATCACCATCCGTGGGTAAATCCAGCATTATCCACACCCAGGCATATATAATGTGGAGGAAAAGACAATGTTATCCCCAATACTCTAGAACAATGTTGGCATAAACTGGGGCACATGAGGCCCCCGTGGCTACCCCATCCACCTGTTTATAATATTCAGCCTGCAAAATATGTAGTTGTTCTTGAGCACAAATTCCATATTTTCAAAGGTTAGTCTAAAGTGTTTTTGTGACAAAAATTCAAAGTCAATAAGAACTTCTTCAAACCAAGATAAAACGACATTATGGGGTATAACATTAAAAAGATATTTTATATCTATGGTTACAAACGTATAGTCAACATTGTATTCTGTTCCACCAATATTCCTCAGAAAGTCCCAGGAATCAATTTATTTATTTATTTTATTTATTTTACATTTGTTAACCGGGTTAGTCTGGCTGGGCTTTTGGCTCATTTTCAGCAGAGACCCAGGTAGAAAAGCTCCTCAGGACTAGGATGTGCTGGCATAATCCATAAAATGGTTTTAGTTTTGTATCAACAAATATGGCAAGGGGTTGAGTTTTAGAACTGGATGAGGATACAATGGGCCACAGTGGAGGATTGTAAGATTTCTATGGACTTTAGGGATACCTAATATCCCTGGAATAACCAGTTTCGGAACTTTACTTGTCCAGGGCACCTTCTAACAGGTTATTCTCTAGCCATAAATCCAAGTTCTTGTAAGCCAGATTTATCTCATTTCTAGATATTTGTACATTTTTCCATCACTGTGCAAAATCTCAGTCATTTTACTAGCATAGGCCCACTGCTCCAAAATAGCCACTCCCCCCTTGTCTGGCCTCATGATTCTAACTTCTTGCTTCTCACTTAGTCCATAAAGAAGTTTATTTTCAGTCTGGGATAAATTGTAATTAAACCATCTCTTGTTGTTGTTAAATAATTTTCGAATATCCCTCTCCACCAGTGATTCAAAATTGTTAAAGACTGGATGAATAGGTGGATTAATAGTACTTTTCTTTCTCAATCTACTAGTACAAGTTGTAGAATTATCCCCTAACATTATTTTCAAATTTAAATTTCTAACAAACATCTTAACATCTAAAACTGTGTTCGCTAAAGATCCTTTTTTAGTAGGGACATATGTAAAACCTTTTTGAAAAAGTTTGAAATGTGTATCAGTTAATTCTAAATCACTATAATTAAAAATATGAAATTGTCCAATGTATAAACCAGTCCATCATTTTGTATGACTCTTTTGTCAATAGGTTCGTCTGTAGAATCATTTGTACCTATGATCTCTTCATCTAATAAGTTCTGCCCCCCCCCTCTGTCCCCTCTGAAAATGGGGTTGATATACTGATTGTGAAGCTTTCTGTGTTATCTGTGCATAGGACAGCTGAACTGGTAGGTTCTGTAATCTCAGTGATCTTCTTACAAGGGGTTTGTCTAAGGGTCCTGTTTCTATCTCAACTCACAATAACTGGAATTGACATTATGACTATCCTCAGAATCTTCCCTAGACCTAATCTGGTTCTTCTGTGTAACAAAATTCAAATGCCCTATTTTACCATTCCTTTTAGGTAAAAAGATGAATAAGCAGTACCATTCCTGTACTCATTCTTATCTCTTTCCGATTAGATACCTTCCTTTTTTTTTTGGTCTGACAGTATCCACATCCCTAAACATATTAAGATATTTACAATTATATTCATGAATAGTATGCATTCAATCTTTTTCTATCATCTGGTTCAGTTGTAAAATATTATTATACAATTCTTCCATTAGACCTTCATTATTTTTAATGATAACCTGGATAAGGACTACTCCACAATAATTTAAAATGTCAACAAGTTCATTAAAAAATGCCATGCCTTCCACGACATGATTAGGGAACTTCACTACTCTTAACCCCTTCGGAACTTGTTTCCATTCGATATTTATTTTCAAAAAACAGTTGTCAATGGTTAAAGCCTTGTACTTTTTGAGTTTATCTTTTAATTTATAAAGCATGCCTTGATAGGAAATCTTCTCATTCCTAGGAGGTTCTTGGCAAACAGTTACATCTCGCTTAAGCCAGTCATTCAAATTCCAGTTAGAGAACAAATTGTTGTTCCTCTCATCCTGCATAGTGGTTCCAGTTCTATGTAGTACAGTTTGTATAGGATCAGAAACCTCAGGGGTAGAGTTAACACTCACTATTTCTCTTATAGACATTGTTAAAGAAGGACACAGCATTTTTTAATGAACTTGTTGACATTTGAAATCATTGTGGACTGGCCGTTATGCAGGTTATCATTACAAAATAATGAATGTCTAATGGAAAAATTGTATGATGATATTTTACAACTAAGCAATATGATAGAAAAAGATTTGATGCATAATGTTCATGAATATAATTGCAAATATCTTAGGAATGTGGATACTGTTACAGACAAAAACAAAAAAGGAAGGTATCTTAGTTGGAAAGAGATGTGAATGAGTACAGGAATGGTACTGCTTACTCAGGTTTTTTTTTACCCAAAATGAATGGTAAAATAGGGCACTTGAATTTTGTTACAATGAACAACCAGATTAGGTCTAGGGAAGATTCTGAAGTCAGTTATAACATCAATTCTAATTATCGTGAGTTGAGACAGGAACAGGACCCTTTAGACAAACCCCCTGTAAGAAGATCACTGAGGTTACAGAACCTACCAGTTCAGCTGTCCTATGCACAGGTAACACAGAAAGCTTCACAATCAACATATCAACCCCATTTTCAGAGGGAACAGAGCAGGAGGGGCAGAATTTGTTAGATGAAGAGATCATAGGTATGAATGATTCTACAAGAGAACCTATTGACAAAAGGGTCATACAAAATGATTGATGGTTTATACATTGGACAATTTTCATATATTTAATTAGAGTGATTTAGAATCAACTGTTACACATTTCAGACTTTTTCAAAAAGGTTTTATATACGTCCCTACTAAAAAAGGATCTGTAGCGAACCCAATTTTAGATGTTAAGATGTCCGTTAGAAATTTAAATTTGAAAATAATGTTAGGGGATAATTCTACAACTGGTACCTGTAGAGTGAGAAAGCAAAGTACTATTAATCCACCTATTCATCCAGTCTTTAACAATTTTGAATCATTGGTGGAGAGGGATATTTGAAAATGATTTAACAACAACAAGAGATGGTTTAATTGTAATTTATACCAGGCTGAAAAGAAACTTTTTTATGGACTAAGTAGGAATCAAAAAGTAAAACTCATGAGGCCAGACAAGGGGAGAGGGATGGCTATTATGGAGCACTGGGTCTATACTAGTAAAATGATTGAGATTTTGCACAGTGATGGAGAATATTTACAAGTATCTAGAAATGAAATAAATCTGGCTTACAAGAACTTGGATTTATGGCTAGAGGATAAACTGTTACAGGGTGCCCTGGACAAGTATTGTTTGAATTTTATAGGGTTCCAAAACCGGTTATTCCACGGATATTTGTATCCCTAAAGTCCATAAAAATGTTAGTAATCCTCCATTGCGGCCCATTGTATCCTCAGCCAGTTCTAAAACCCAACCCCATGCCATATTTATTGATACAAAACGAAAACCATTTTATGGATTATATCAGCACATCCTTATTGATTGCTGGGAATTTCTGAGGAAAATGCCTGGAACAGAATACAATGTTGACTATACATTTGTAACCACAGATATAAAAGATTTTTTAGTGTTATACCACATAATGTTGGTTTATCTTAATATGAAGAAGTTCTTATGGACTTTGAATTTTTGTCACAACAAGACTTTAGATTAACCCTTGAAAATATGAAATCTGTGCTCAAGAGCAACTACATGTTTTTTTCAGGGTGAATATTATAAGCAGGTAGATGGGGTAGCCATGCAGGCCTCATGTGCCCCAGGTTTGCCAACATTGTTCTATTATATTGGGAACAACATATCTTTTCCTCCACATTATGTATTAATAATATCAGAGCATATTATCATTTTCTGGATGATATATTTATCATTTGGAAGGGGCCCGTGAACTTGATTGAAACTTTTGTTACATATATTAATAACACAACCCAGTTTCTAACATTTACTCATAACACAGGATTTGAGGATATGCATTTTTTGGATGTAAATATTAGAAAGGACAGAATTAACAAAATATATGTATCTACCTTGTATCGGAAAAAAATTCCTATTTGCATTTCCTGAGTGAACATCCTTTTTTACAGAAAAAGAACATTGTGAAAGGGCAAATAATGAGGGCTACTTGTATGACCACCCTTATGGAGGATTTAGACATAGAATTAATTACACTGAGAAACTTTTTATTACCAGGGGTTATCCAAAGAAAGTAGTTAATACTATACATTTTGAGGGAATGGGGGCACAAGTATGTACCACTGATGCTCTTTACACATGCAGGATCAACAGTTGTCAATGACCAGGTAGGAATACTCTATGAAAATATGATAGGTAAGACACAAGACCTTCGGCAAGAATTATTTCCCTGGACATTTCCCTGGAGCTTGCCAGCTAGATTGAGCAATAGAACGTCTGTGAAGACTGCCCTAAAGTGAACTTTGTGAATGTAGGTAGCCTTAAACCAACTACTGTCTCTGTAGCTACCTACTTAGTAACTGATATACTTTTGTCTAACTTCCCTTGTAAGTGATTCAGCAGCCTACCGTGGACCAAACGAAAATACTCTCCCCTCCCAGGTCACCTTTGTCCTTGATATTTTCACAGTGAACCTTTAGGTGACCTGCACACCTTTCCTGCCTGCTTTCTTCATTCTTACCACTAGGTGGCAGCACCTACCAACCAAAAGATGGTGCAACTTTAATTTTACTTTGGCTTCTTTCCTATGAAGCTGACTAAATAGCTTAAGAGGCAGTATTTTCACTGTCAGCAATCTGGTAATTCACCCCCTGTACAACATACAATAATTAAATTAAAACATCTTTTTCATTCCTGAAAATTATTTCTCCTTATCTGGTTTTCCATTTACTGCACCTGCTTACCTTTCTATACCGTCAGCAGTGGCTGATACTTTTTTTGCTGTTGATTTTCTTTTTTTGTTCTTTTAGTTTCCAGTAATCTTCCCTGCCCACTCATTTTATTCCCCGCCTCATACTCCCTCTGAACTTCGCTCTTTTTATCCCCTCCCCCTTCATCACCTGCCCGGAATCTACTTCTAGAGGTCAAGATCTTTGGCGCCATTTTTTAAAAAGAAAAAGCCCCTGTGGTCCCCGCGGTAGTGCTGCTCGTTTTGCCTTGCCCAAATGTACAAGACATTGATCTTGCCACCCAATTCAGCTCTATTTCCAAACTTACCTCTTCCTTCTCTAATAACAATCCACCCCCTACTTCCACTTCTCCTCACCCATCACCCCCTCCATCTTCATTCTCTCGTTTCCCCATCCCCTCAATCCCCTCCATTCTCCATTAAACCTATCCCTACTTCTACCATAAAAAAACTCCTGCAGAAACTAAAACCATGCACCAGTGCCCCTGATAACATTCCCTCATACTTCCTCAGTATAGCTGCCGAAGCCATTGCCCTCCCAATCAGTATCCTAATCAACCGCTTTATCCAAGAAGGTCTTGTTCCACAACCCTGGAAAAAAGCTTACATCATTCCCCTGCATAAAGGAGGCAACAGTACTAATATTACCAATTTCCGGCCCATTGCCATCCTCTCTCCCATTTCAAAAATCCTAGAGAAATATATCCATCTTCAACTCCTTCCCTATCTCTTAGACAACAACCTATTAACTCCTACCCAACACGGATTCAGACCCAATCATAGCACCATGACTGCCCTCCTATCCTTCCTGGAAACTGTGAATAAAGCTAGAGATTCTGGCTTCACTGTATCTACCATCCTACTCTATCTCTCTAAGGCCTTTGACACTGTCTCTCATAACCTATTCCTTACTAAACTATCTCACCTAAACCTATCACCTTCATCTCTCAATTGGTTTACCAGCTATCTCTCCAACAGGCAACAAGCTGTCAAGTGGAAAAAAAGCCACCTCCTCCTTCCACAACACCCCCACAGGTGTCTCACAGGGTTCTATATTGGGCCCCCCTCTTCAATATATTAATTAATGATTTTTTTCCGCTCAATCCCTTATGCTAACATTATTCCATATGCAGATGATTCTACAATCATCTGTGCTGCCTCATCCATCCCAACTCTCTTAAAGCTGACTCAAGATGCCTTCTCTACCACAGAACAGTGGATGAAAGACAACCATCTAGCACTCAATGCAGCTAAAACAAAACTTATGATATTTACCCCCTCTAAAACCAATACCTTTGATAGAAAACTATTCTCCATCACCAGACAAAATAATACACCTCTTGAACTGGTATCTGAAACCAAACTACCAGGAGTCCAAATTGATGACAAGCTTAAATTCAGTTCCCATCTACTACTAAACATAAAAAAAAACACCAAAAACGTGGCCTGCTCTAGCGGCAATCGATTGCTCACCTCAGCTACTAAGCTCACTCTCACTACTACATTCTCTTACCCTCCCTCCTTTATGGTGCCCCTCTTTTAACAAACCTACTATCATCTCTCTAAACAAAACTGTCCTCTTGGTATAATAAAATAGCCAGATTCACCACTAGCAACAAATCATCAACCCATCACTGTGCACCTCTCCACAAACTAAACTGGCTAGAGCTTCCCACCCACCTACCTCTCCTACACTCAGCTCACCTATGCACACAAACTCATTTTTCAGCCATTCCTCTGTCCCTCCCTGTCCACTACCTTTAAAATGCACCACACACAAAGACTACTCAGATCTACCAATCAAAACCTAATAGAAGTTTACAGACCCCTTCGCCCCCCAGGACAAAACCTCCTGTCCTTTTCCCTAGCACGCCTATGGAACTCCCGCCCTCCCTCCATTCGTACCATCAGTGGCCTCCCATCCTATAAAATAATTGCGCCACTCACATCTAACATCCACATGGGAATGCTCCTGCTCCCATCCCTCATAACCTATTCCCCACTTCCTACAGTCTTCCATATCATAAATTCCAGATAGCAAATTCATACTTGCTTCCAGTAAACAACTTCTTATTTGCATCTAGCAAATTCTAAGCCTACTGCATCTAACTACTTATTCTTAATCCTACTAGAGCAATGTTCCCATTCTAAAAAAAAAAAACTTTTATTTTTGACTGTAACCTCAGTATTTGTTTTGTTCTGTCTTATAACCAGAAATTGTTAAATCACTGTAATATTTTTGTAATCTGTGCTTTTCAACCCAGGACTCCATTGAAAACAGGTTATTTTGGCCCAGTGGGCTATCCTGGTTAACCACCTGCAAATAAATAAATAAAATAAATAAATATTTATGGCAATTGACTATCATAGAGATACCAAGGAGTTACAATTATTATTTTAAGGTACTAGAGACTTTTTTTCCAGTATGCCCAACAGCCTGGATGTATTTGCCAAGACCTTAACATTTGGATACAAGAAAGGTCCTAATTTGAAAAATTATTTTGAACATAATAGCGAACACATAGAGTATAGTGGTAAGTCAGGCACTTTCAGATGTGGGATGTGCACCCAATGTCCATATATTGCAAATTTGGCTGAATTGCAACTTGGTGATAGACAAAAGAATTTAACAGCACCTGGATATTATAGCTGTTATACAAAATGGGTAGTCTACTTGACTTATTGTGGGGAATGTCTCTCATGTGGGGAAAACTGAGAGAAAATGAAAACAGAGAATATACGAACATATGTACGAGATCAGTAAACAAAAAGAAACAAATGCTCTGTTTAAACACACATTAAATTGTGCACAAGCTAAATTGAAGTTTTGGGTGATAGAAAATGTGGATGTTCTACAAAGGGGAGAGAAAATGTGGATGTTCTACAAAGGGGAGGGAATTGGGGAAAAAAACCTTGAATACCAAGAGCCTATGTGGCAGTTAACCTTGGATGCCTGTACCTCTCCATGGTTAAATGAACACTATTCCATTGTCCCTACTTTAAAAAGAACAGCTTTAAAATATTGAATGTACTTACAATTATTTTAAACAAGTTTTGATTTCTAAAAGTATTTTTACATGTTTTTTTGGTACAAACGTAATACTACTTTGCTGTAACTGTGTCTGGTGACTTTAAAATGATGACAATTAATGGAATTGTAACATGGTTAATTGAATGTAATTGAGAAATGGTATTTAAATGAGTATGTGGAGTTAGAATATATTCTGATGAAGTTGAGGAATGAAAGTGCTTAATCTTCCATGATATTAAACAGATTTTATGGTACTGAAATCTGTGCACTTCTTTGCTTTTGTGGGATACTTGGGAGTATAGTTTACCAGAACTTTAAGGTTCTTTTATTGGATCCAGTGGGCCTCGCTGAGTTTTAGTAGTTTTCTTGGAATATAGAATATAATGTTTTTAATCATCTCAATGTTTCTAGTTTTACTCATTAACTTTATTTTAACTGAACAAAAAACAAAGAGCAATTTAATTTTAATATAAAGTGTGACATAAATAAATAGCCTGATGACTACTCACATAAATATATACACCTTCTCTCTCCTCTACAATTACTGATACAGGTGTGACAACCCAAATTCATACTTAGAAATCCAGAAACTGTTACACTGACACATTCCATGAACTAGTGACATTTTTCGATGATACCAGTTATCAAGCCATCAAAATTTTAACTCTAATTATATTCAAGCAAATATGTTAGCCTTTATTTTTCCAGTCATTTCAGATATTCGGTTTATTGCAGCTATGTACAATAATACTCCACCCATATTATTTGTTCTTATGGCTTCATATTTCTAACTTCTAATGTCTTCATCTAGACAGAGTTAATTTTTCCCATCTACAACCTGTTGTTAGGGTCTCCTCTATCTATTCTTCCTTTCCCCTCTTTTTAAAGCAACATTCAGTACCTGTCTTCTTCCAATTGGCTTTCTCCCATTTTAGAAACCTTTTATGATAGCTTCTCTTCCCTTTTCCTGTCCTCCTCTATTTTGTTACTCTTCCTCCTTTGGCAATTTGTTGATTACTTTCTCAACCCACTGCCATGATTAGTTCTATAATCTCCTCCTCCTTATCTTTTGGAATATTATTTCATATCCCAGAGTAAATCATTTTAAAGTTACTTCCTCTACTTCCAGAAACTCATTCCCTACTAATAAATTCAGTTCTGTAGTTGCTACCGACCCAAAATATGTGCATTCATGTTCCCCACTCTTCCTTAGATCTCCAACGTGTTGTGTCTGTACCTGGAGACATTCTATTTAACCTGCCTGGTGTACAAACATATTTATGCAGGTACTTCCAAGCAAAGATCATAAATCTGTATGCTTTTGTCACATATAGAAGAAGACTAACAATATCCCATTCTTCATTTCAGTTGTCCCCTTATATCCACTAGCTTTTTTGCCTTTCTTGCTCTTTACTTTTCCTCTCTGTTATCCAAACTTTCCCTAATTTTAATAATCCTGAGCTCCCATTCTTTGTTCTTGCATTCATTCCACTTATTATTCATGGAACTTTCATTGCTGGCTCCCTTTTCCCCTGTATTTTATTTAATCTGCCTTTGACCCCTTGATATTCTGTTACAATCTATCATCTAAATCAAATCCCTCATTCACTTGTTTCCACGTTTTGACTTATCTCCTACTTCTACTTACTGCCACTAGTTTGTTTACAGAAATGGCTTTGTCAGCCATTTTCACAAATGATTCTTCCTCTGTTAGTCATCTTGTCATCATTGCCCTCTTCATCACATCTCCCACTCTGGCCTTTTCTAATTCCTTCTGAATGCTTTTTGAACGTTTCTCATCCATGTCATTTTTATTCTACTCTTTTTTGTCTCTAGCAGTGTTGTAATTATATCTCCTCCTCATTCTAGCTCTTTTCCGCGAGTCACATCATTCTTTTGCAATCTGCCTCCTACTCTGTTAACCTTAACCCATTATTGACAGTGCATGCCTCTAAAGTTGTCTGTATGTCTGGGCCTCCCGGCCCTCCTTTCTCTTTCGGTTTCACTGGGCTTTCCCATGCAGCCCTTGATCTTTTTCCATCCTATTTTCCATCCTATATATATTCTTTACATATTTGCTTTGTCTTTTTCATTAATGAGTTTTCTGGCAGTTCCCAAAATGCCTCTCCAGCATGTACAAACTGGGGTATAATACATATCTGTAATATCTATACCCTCTGGTCTATATCTAATTTTCTCAGCTTCCATACTTGAAACTGACTCTTTGACTTTCGGTAAATTTGTTCACAAGTATTTTTGATTTTTTTTCAGAATATTACCTATCCATATTCCTAGTATCTCAACTCCTTTTCCAGTACCCCTTTCTTCTCACCTTTCTCAGCTTCTCCTCTTAGTAGCAGTGCTTTAGATTTGTCCTTATTTGTATTTATTTATTATTTATTTATTATTTTACATTTATTAACCGGGCTAGTCTAGCTGGATACATATCCTTTTTCAGTAGAGGCCCGAGGAGAAAAGCTCCAACATAGTAGTTAATACAATATAGCTTGAAGTTTTTCCAAAGTCTCCTATTGTTTCACATGATTTCTCTTGATCTTCATAATGATGAGTCAGTAATATTAATATGTCATTTGCATAAAGTGGATTTTTTTTCTCCATCCTTTCCCACTCATAGCCTTTCAAATCAGATCTCCTGATTATCTCAGACAGAAGATCCTTCTGTAGTCCAAATTCCTAATAGAGACAAAGGACAGCCCTGTCTGGTCACACTTTCTACAAGTATCTTATCAGACAATCTTGCTCTAATCTTTACAATAGCTGCTGCTCCACTGTGTACTGTCTGCAGTAACTTTTTTTTAAACAAGAAACATCTTTATTAAATTATCACATGACATAGGTAATCATATATTTATTTAAAAGAAAATAAGCCATACTAACATAATTTTTTTTGCAACCATTATACATCACAAGCCATACTGACATAATTTTAGTTGTAAACTTTATACATAACTTATCTTAATAATAATCCAGCCATTGTCAGTCAAGCATTACATAGTTCATTCAAATCCTGTCTTTCAAACCTTGTTCCTCCTCTACATGCATTGTTCCCACAATTCCCATTTTTTCTATGTAATTAACCCTACCTTTTTCTAAAAGTCTCATTTCCAGTTTTTATCACTGTTACTATATTTACTACTTGTAGTAAAGTTGGTTTAGACTTTGAGTTCCATTTTCCAGCAATTGCTTTTTAGCAGCCATGATAATTAGACTCAGCAAGGCCTTACTATGTCTAGGCAATTACTATTCTGTATCATAAATCAAGAAAATAATTTCCTTAGTTACACCAAGTTGTTCACCCCGTATCTCCGACAGAGCAATCCGCTAGGAATCTTTAAAGTCTGTCAGTTCATTACACTCCCAGAAAATATGTTCCCAATTACCTCTTTCTTCCTTCCACCTACACCTCCAACATTATTTATCTACCTCAGGAAAAGTTTTTTGGAATCTACTTGGGGTATAAAAATACCTATGTAAACACTTCCAAGCAAAGATCCTAAAACTTCTAGATTCTGTTACATATTTGGGAGACATGCATATAGACTCCAATTTCTTCTTTGTGAATTGCTTATGCAGTATCTCTTCCAAACCCTTTCCAACCTCCTTTGATTGTTTCTTATAGTTATCATGCAATATTTTGTATGGTCTACTAATTATTCCTTTAACAGCAGCTTCTAGATTCTACTAAAAACTGTATCAGTGCTGGTCTTTTGCTTAGGATCTCCCTATTTCTTTCTCTTTGCCTATCAATCCTTGATAGGGAAGGCAATAAATAGCCTACAGCCCTAATAAATTCTTGGCCTCTTCCCATTCTCTTACATTTTCCTCTCTAATTATTTGCTCCCAATTACTTCATTCTTTTGCTAGTTTTCTCCAATAAATGCCAGCCCCCTCTTGCCTATTGTCTCTATCCCTAACTGTAGTCATCCCTATTGGCAGAACCTCCTTTCTCCATTCCAGTGCTGGGGTAGTTCTTAGAATGTTTTCTGATACTTTATGAATATAATATTCTGTACGGTCATTTTTATTCTCCTTAAAGATCTGCATCCATAATCCCAGTCTCTCCTTGTTTCTTGAGCTTTCCCCCATTTCTTCATCATCCTTTTCCACTTTGATTTGTAGGTTTCTGCTTGTGCTATGTATAGGAGCCTTAACCATGTAGGTCTGAAATACCCCTCCAGATTGGGTAATCTCAAATTGACTTGTTCAATTGGAAGATTCAGTTTATCCCACATGGCACTTGCTGTCTTCCCCTGCCAGATAAAATCCTTCAGCTCTTTATTAACTGCTATCCACAACTTCTCCTCTGGATGATAAAAGTATGCCTGACCTGGGTATAAAACTAAAGGAACTAAAACATTTTAACTGCTTGTATCTTGCTATCAGTATCCATATAACAGCTTCCAGTTTCTCAGTTTTTGTATTGTTTTTTAGTCTCTTCCCACATATCCTTTTCTGCCACACTAGAATCCTTATTGATCCCTACTCCTAATTACTCCATTTTATCATGTCCCCATAAATACTGATATTGGTGAACCACTGTCTGCAGTAACATTATCTACTTATCTGGGTAGCCCCATTTCTCTGCAATCTAAAACATATAGTTCCATTCTGCCCTACCAAACTCGTTTCTCCATCCAGTGAAAAGAGTGCCCCATTTTCCCCTTTGTCCTCTGCATCCAGTATCATTATTAGTGGTCTGATAAAGGTGGAGTACAACTGAGCTATAACCTCCCTGGTCTTGGATCTGATGCCTTTACTTATGAGATGCTCAATGCAGAATGCTTTTCTTACCACTATGGACACATGGTGATCAAAGTTTAGATGTTTATTAATCTGTGTTCCCAAGTCTCGCACCATTTCGTTTGAGCTTAAAGGGGTGGCATCTATATCATAATTAGCAGGGGCTACTTCTTTGCCAAAGGGGATAATGAAGTATTTTTTGCATTAAGTTTTAGTCCATGAGTTTGGCACCAATCGTTTGTCTGTGTCAGCCCTTTCTGTAATATGTTAACATCATTGGGGGACTCAGTGATTGCATCCAATTTACTGTCATCTGCAAACCTGATAAGCCACTGGGCATCTACCTTTGCCTTGACTTCAGAGAAATAGATTCTAAAAGTAGAGGGCCGAGCACAAATCATTGTGGTATCCCACTGGTATACTGGTGGAGGTGGACTCCCCAACTTTGACAGTGTACATTCTTTCAGTGAGTCAGTTGGCCACCCATCTAGTAATGTATTGGTTAATCCTCACTTGGGAGAGTTTCTCTATGATACCTGAATGGGGGAGTATGTCAAAGGCTTTGGCTAAATCCAGACAGGTGGTATTATGATACCTGAATGGGGAAGCATGTCAACGGCTTTGGCTAAATCGCGACAGGTGGTGTGTACTGTTGTGCTCTCATCCAGGGCTTTGGTGACATTCAAAAAGAAGTCCACTAGGTTTAATAAGCACGATATACACTTGATGAATCTCTCTCTTCTTTAGGTATTACTGCTGTCATTACTTCCTCCCATGCTTTTGGTGGACTCCATGCATCCAGTATGTCAATAAACATCCTCATCCACTTACTTATTACGTTTTTCTAGCCTACGTCCCATACCTTTATTGGTGTAGCATCACTTCCCATTGCTTTCTCTTTTACCATTCTCTCCAAGGCCTTCTCTGTTTCTTCTTTTCTGATATCCTCTAACTTCTTAGCTTCTACCTCCTGAATTTTATTTAACGCTGGGAATTGCTGGTCTTTTCTTCTGTCCCTGTTTTCCTTAGTTTCCCCCTTTTATCCATCATATAACTCTTCCTAACTATCGCTAAAGATTTATAGTATTCTATCTTCCCTTACCGCCAACATTCCCTGTCTATAGTTTTACATTTTGTATATTCCTTTTTCCATGTCTGGTTGTCTAAGCCACATCGCCATTGCCTTTTTGTATTGAGATTAGAGGTAAAATATAATTTTTTACTGTTATTTTTTCATCCATATTCTAGGACTGTCCTTTTTTTTGCTTAATTTTTTCTTTCTCACTCCTTATTCTTCCTCACTTTTTCCTTTTCTGAATATCCAACAAATCTCTCAGTTTAATTTCTCCAACTCGTTTGGGTTTCTAATACCACGATAGGAATGGACCCCATTCCTAAGTCGGTGTATGATTAGAGTTCATGAAACTAGTACTGTTTCAGTCTTTGATGTTAGCCAAAAGTGCTCTTTGCAGCACCTGCAATGTGCCCAGAATTGCCTCCTCCTATAATCCATATGGGCTCACATGTATTGGTAACATATCTAAGTATGACTGTATTTTTTATTATTAAACCCATTGCTCCTACTACTGTTAGAACTGTCTATGTATCTTTTTTCCACATTGCCCTCATTACTACCTGCAAATCTTGATATTTTATGACTTTGTGTCTCTCTGTCTGTAAGACACTATAATCTCTGGGTGTAGTAATTATAGTGATCAATGCTACTTTTGTCTTTTTTTTCATGGACTCTATATCTGGTTTTCTGGTATCTAATTTCTGAATTGTTGAAAATGGGTGATCCCATGTGATAACCACTTTATCACTCTGTGTAATATTTTGTGGTTCATGTTTCCAATATTTCTGAGCTAATACTATATGGTAGTGTTTGCACAATCCCAGTGCAACAATCTTGCCACGTTATTGTGCCTTTCAGTATACAGGCCTTCCGTCATGAGTATGCCACACCCAGCAACAAGACGAGTGACTGTTTCCATTTTTTTTTCCATAGCATCTGCATTTGTCTGTTTCTCCCACATGCCCAATGGATTTTATAAACCAGTATGTAAGTAGTCCACTATCCTGGGCTGCCTGTTATTAACCTTTCACCTTTTGGTTTCAGTTCACCTCTCCTTAACAAGTTTTGGTCAGTGGGAGGTTGCTCAAGGAGATCTTTTACTTCCCACAGTATTTATGGGTTTTCCACATTTCTTTCCTTCTCATCTGATCCTTGTCCTTATATTCTTTTTTTGCTTTGCTGTTTTGGCATATTCAGCTGCTGTCTGATTTCTGTCTACTTCTCGTTTAATTGTCATTCCCGCTTGATAAACTAAGCAAATTTGTCATCTAAGACTTCTCCTATTGTTTTAAAACTTTTCACTGTGTTTGGATCTGATGAGGTTAGCAGATATGTATCTGAAGATGATTATGGAGCTACACATGTAATCAGCTTTGAGCATGCCCATTCCACCTTCAAAGTGAAGAATATATAACTTTGGTATACACTGATTTTATATATCATTTTTAAACATGAAGCATTTTCTTGTTTTCATGTCCAAGCAATTCAATAAATTTGGAGCCAATTACCCTAAAACTGTAAGTTAGAATAGAAAGAGCAAATTGATTTATAACTTAGACTTTATTCCTAGATGTCAAGCCAGTTTTCAATATCAGTTGTAGTCTTCTGAAGTGTTCCTCACTCAGCTTTCTTTGCATTTCCTCATGTTTTACTGTCGATCCTCCCTCTATTCAAACATATTTGCACACTCCCTCCTGCTCAAGTTCTTATATATCACATTCCTATCCCAGGTTGATATTTTCTTGGTGCTACAGCTTTCCTATTTGAAATGTTGCTTTCGTACCTTTATCAAGACCAAATGCCATTCTTATATCATCTGAGAAAGTTTTAACCATTTGTAGTTGTGGTTTCAACTCCTTATCCGACAAATTATACAGTTTTAAGTCATCCTCAAAAAGTAGATGAGACAAACAAGATTGTTTTCTGGGAGCCAAACTGTAATCATAGCCTGATCTGTTAAGTAAACAGGTTAATGGGTTAAGGGCAAGACAAAACAGAAGCAATGACAAAAATCACCCTAGAATATCACCCTTTCAAATTTTATCCGTGGGATAAAAATTTGCCCTTTGTCATGCCTCAGCTGCAGACTGGTTTGGTTCATGGCCACTGTAATGTCACTGATAAATGTAGGGTGCATCTTATATATTTGTAAGCGTTCCTTTATCCATGAATGTGTGATGCTGTCAAATGCTTTATTTGTAACCTATCTATGCCACACTTAAATTCTTCTCCTTTTTACAATTCTGAATATGGCTTTATTTAGCACAAATGATCCTTTGCTCCATATGACTTTCTTTTCTTGCCCGATTGTTCTAGTGCCATAATTGATTTTTTTCTAAATGACTACAAACTCTGTCTGCATCATTTCCAATATATACTTTGTATATTATAGGAAGGCGAGTTATTGGCCAATAATTCTTAGGAAGGCTTGCAAGTTCACTCTTAGGGAAGAGTATTATTTTTCCTGTTGTTAACCAGGCTGGTGTTTGTTTTGGGAAGTGTATACAATTGCTTCTTACTCAGGGCTAAATATTTCTGTAAAGATGTTAATGCTTTCAGTCAGAAGTTAGATACTGTGTCTGGGCCTAGGGTTTTCCATTTAGGAGCTTTTCTCAATTTTGTCTCAGTTTTCACTTTATTTAATTTCTCAGTCTTTTGGGTTTCTAGTACTATGCTGAGAACAGACCCCATTCCTAAGTCACGGGGCTATTAGAGTTCATGAAATTAGTATCGTTTCAATGTTTGATGCTAACCAAGAACACTCTTTTCAGCAACTGCAATGTGCCCAACATTGCCACCATCTGCAATTCATGTGGGGTAACATATGTAAGTAAAACTATTGACAGTTTTTGTAGTGAAAGTAGTTTTCTTTCCTCTAATTTGTCATTTAATCTTTCTAAATATCTTCTTTGTGGAAATTCTGGGCTTCTTGCATAGCAGCAAGAATACATAATTTCTTCCTTATCATCAGCAATCCACTTTGCTATTTCTACAGATCTTTTTTTGCGCTGTCAATGTTCATGCTTTTTTGTTTTGTGGACTGCTTCCTCCTACAACGGGGGGGGGGGGGGCATGTACCCCCCTGAGTCTGGGCTAACTCTGTTTTAGGACTGTTTTTCTCTCCTGGCACCAGTGCGTATACCTGCATTGGGTACTTTTTTATCCTGGGACCTGTGCATCCAACTGCCTTCTTTACTTTCTAACCTACCTCTCTCCATGATATATGCTATGTAAGATGCAATCTGTATATCAATGTCATCTTGGTGAGATGTTAAAACAAGGTCCACCACATAAAGGTGCTGACCAACACTTGAGGATACATTCTGTTGAAGCAGTACTACTGTCCTTTTCTTGCTGATTTCACCTTTCATTTCTCTCATAAGATGCCCGTGCATCTTAATCCTGCCTTCATGTTTTTTTCAGCTAGTTAATTTATTCGTATCTTTATTTGTTCCTTAATCCAGTCCCGTTCTTTCCCGATGTTCTCCTCCTCAGCCTGAGATCCTCTCCCATTACGTTCATTAGCCATTCTTTGCCCATCTCCTCCCAGTTTAAGAAGTATTCTAGAAATTACCATGCTTCTTCAATCTCTGCTTTGGCTAATTCCGTACTTGCATACTTGTCATTGCATAGTCTGACAAAATTATTGGCTGTATTTTTGTTCTTCCAAATGTTTGTGTTTAGTGTTAATATATCCAATCTTGCCCAATTGTGATATCTTTTGAGAGCAGAAGGTAAAACTGCCCCTCTCTAAAATACTTTCCCAGCCTCCAAGTATCTATCATTCCTGTTGGTAGCAGAGATTCCTTTAGAAATGTCCCTTGCCTGGGTTCACACCTACGACCTCACATTTGTCAGTTGTTACATTCCAGTCTCCCGCTCATGCTGCTGTCCCTTCCTTAACTTTAATCACATCTGCTAGTAACTTTCTAATCATTCATGCTGTTGTGCCTGGGGGAAATATTATGCAATTATTTACCCTTCTGTTACCCTTTTATCTCTGCCAGTATTCCCCGTTTGTCTACTAACTATCCTAGTGGTACTAGTGGTCATGCTATCTAAGTGTAACTACATCTCTTATTTTATTTCCCCATGCTGAGTAAGCCTATAAATAGACCCTCCTTTCAGGATGTTTTTGTGATTTTCATAAGAGAGATGTCTTTCCTGTAGCGTGAGGATTTGTCATTGCATCCTAGTAACATGTCCAAACATGTTCTCTCTTTTACTACGCCCTCCAACACTTTCCCACTCCACTATCTTATTTCCATTATACTATGAATCATCACATTTTATTTTTCTTTTAACATCTATTCTTTTCTTGTTGTTTTTTTTTCTTTTTTAGTATCTTCTCTTTTTGTCTAGTTTCCATTTTTTAACTTCTTGTTTTTTTGTCTTTTACCTGCTCCTTTTTGCCTTTCTTCTTTTCTTTCCTGCTCAGATGAAGGTCTCCATGTTTTCCCAAAAAAACTATGCACAAATTTACACAAACCACCTATGCCATTGGAGCATCTTGTCATCTGTGCAGCTTGGCCCAAGCCACAACTCCACATTCTGCCGTAACTATGGCAGCAGAGGAGTCTGCCTTAGCCCCCCTCTTACTCTCCCCTTCTTCCTCACTGTGCCTTCAATTCCTGTGTTTTGTTCTCATCTCTATGTTTCCCCAACAGTTTTCTCAGCTTTCTTTTATTTTTCTCTTCCCTTCACCTGTACACTGCTCTGTTACTCCATCTAACTTATTCCCAGATTCTGTGCTATAACGTTCTCCCCCATTTCAAATCACTATTATTATCTGTGGTAATGCCCTCGTCTGCCCATGTCTCCTTCTTGGCTATCCTTCCCATTTGTTCCCTTTCACTCACCATTCACAACCTGATGGCTAACTTTTTATTTTTTCTCATTTCTCTCTGTGTACCAACATTTATTTATTTCTGTTACTTTTCTCACTTCCCCAGAGTGTCACTTTTTCCCTTTGTTTTCTTAATTCCTTCCGTACACCCTTCCCCTTCGTCCAGTATCATGCAGGCACTTCTCTCTATATTTTATTATTCCAGTTCCTCTTGAATGTATTTCCCACCAGTCCTGGGGTGATAACATGCAGGTATGAGTGTTATGTAGTCAGTCTTCCTGTACGGCATTCTTCTGTATGCCCTAACTGTCCAGTACTCCTTCTACATTTACTGTCTGTCTTCTCTTAGCAATTGTAGTACTTCTGACTCTGTGCTAATCCACTCCAAGCCTCTCATGTTTAATACCTTCTATTTTTAGTTATACATCCATTGCCATAGCCATTCACCTCCCTTTAAGGATCATGTCATGCTATTCATTTCCTGTATATTCTCCAGACCAATCTGCACTAGACACAAACATGTTTCCCAAACATTTGTGTTAACTTACTTATATTCCCCTACATGGTTTCCTGTGCTTTCATCCACTACTTTCAGGTGACCTTCATGTAGTCAATGTTTTATTCCTTTATGTAGAAACATTTACTTCTGTCTTTACATTTAACCTTTTAATTGGCACTTTAATTTCTCATTGTGGTTTATGCCTTCTACAGTTCTCTCTTCTCTCCCTCGGTTTTCCTTCAGCTCTCCAGTATTTTCTGGCTTTAATTATTTCTCTTCTGTCCCCCCTGACTCGTACCTCATTTATCTGTTTACTCTACTGCCTGTAATACTGATTCCCTCTTTTGCCATTATCATTTGTTCTTGTCTGTTTAATCTATTTTCATATATACTAAAATCCTCCACTTTAGTTCCACTTTGTTACACTCTCTTCCTTCCCTTTCCAGTTCCTGTATTGTCTCTGTTGTTTCTTTTCTGTATCTTATCCCCTCAACCTTTCTTAACTTGATATCTTAATGAATACAACAGGAACCTAGGGTACTTAGCAACTGTCACTTCACCTGCCCAGAATAATGCACAATCTGGTGTTCTTCCTTGTTCCTGCAACTCCTGCCCTCCAAATATTTGCCCTAGATACATCTGCCTTTCTTAGCTCATTAGTGATGTAAGATGCTATCCTTTGCCTTCCCACCTTATCTCCTTCTATCTTCCCCTCCTACTTTGCTTTGACTCAAGTTAAAGTGTCTGCCTTAATCTAAGTATTCTTGAACCAGCTAAATGCCCATATTCTATAATCCCCTTCTCTAACTGTACTTTTGTTTCTGAAAATTTGTACCATTCATTTCCTGCTTCTCCTAAAAATACGTCATGACTTCTTTGTGTAGCATACCCGTTGAATAACTGCTTTTGTTCTCTTGTCCTATTTCTGTATCGGGTAATCAACTTTCCCCTACATATGATGGGCTACAGTGGAATGGTCATCATATTTACTCTTCTTTACCAGGTTAAAAGTGAAAGCAATGCTGAGGACTCAGCCCTCGACTAACCAGTATGCAGGGAAAGGATGGTCACTTCTTCCATTAGTATCTGTTGTGAGGCATTAGTAGTCCTGGCAGATATCCTCTGAATTCCCCATATGCACCAAGCAAGTCAAATTCGTAGACAAATAACAATACCTTTGCTTCTGTGTGGCATAGATTCTGACTGCACCTCCATCAAGTTATTGCATACAACCCTTGTGAAAAGCAAAAAGGGTGATATAGCCCTGAAATAAATTGCCTGATGTGCTGTTACACTGTATATTGTCAGAGAAGTTTCAGAGATACTTTCAGCAGAAGAAAGAAAATTAAGCAAGTGTAGGAAGAGAGGCAGATGTACAAGAGCTACATGCACTCCTATTTGGACTTGAGTAACCATGCACCTTCTTCAGTTGTTATTTTTGTATATTTTGATAGAATTTGAAACATAGACCTGAACTTGTGATAACATAAAGTCAAAACCAAGATGAAGAGAAACTACATGAAGAGGTTGGACTCTGCCCTTCTGAGCTGGGAATTTCTGGTTAAAGGCTTATAGTGCCTGCATATTTGAACTGTTTCTTACTGAAATTGGTACACCTTGTTTGCTGTAGCATAGACTAGATCCAGGCCTGCTGAATCTAGCTTTGTTTGTATGCTTGTTGTTTGTTTGCTTATTTCCCTGAAATGCTAATTCCACCTAAAATGCAGCTTTTCAGCGCTTCTGTGGATCCCTAGTGATACCTGCATTGCTTACTGTACTTATTTCCTTGTTTCACTTGAAAGAAAGTTACTGTTTGTCGTTTTTGCATTTAAGTTACCTGTAACACATTGCATTTAAGTTACCTGGCACTTGCTCACTAAGTCGGCACTAAAAAATTAAAAGCACTACACCCTCACAAACTCCCCTTGAGTACCTTGTTCCCCATTGGCCCTTTTTTCAATTATAAAGGAATTCCCAACACTATTCTAGCATGTCCAAAGGTCAGTTGTCAATCTCCTCTCCGGTCCAGCTGGTGAATCTGGGAATCGTGAGGCAATGTTACAACTGCCTCATGTACACAGACAACCCTCTCCTCCTCCCAACAAATTCCAACACATGTGAGAGATGCAACCATATAGCCAAACTGGAGGGTAAGCTCTCTCAACTCAGTACTGGCGTAACCAATCAGGAGGAGAAGGAAACCACACTCACTACAATTCCAGTCTCACATAGACCTACCATGACAGCAAACCAAACACATAAACACACAAAAACATACTCGGAGGCTCTAAATAAAAATCTGCCTAAGCAGCAGAGACCTCCAAAGCAGACACTCAAGCAACCGCTACCCCAAAACAAAACACGTGCAACACATAGCTCACAAAGCCAGTGTGCCGAACAGTCACAGCCCTTAAGGCTAAACAACACACCTGATACATTTGTAATAGGTGAATCTATCGTCAGGCACACTGACGTCCCACTCACCAGGCTGAACAAGGAGAAGGTCACGGTGAGCCGCCTGTCGGGCGCTAGGATCCACCACATAACACAAGCACTCAGGTCACTCCAAGGCAAATACAAATATGACTCAGTCATTGTCCATGCTGGTGTGAATGACCTGAGACGTACCTCCCTGGACTACATGAAAAGAGACATAGAGGAGCTCTCTGAGCATGTAGCCCAGGCCGGTATGATCCTGACCTTGAGTAGCATCTTACCCTCACCAAGAATGATGTCACAATATGAAGACAAGATGATCAATTTCAACAATTGGCTTAAGTATTGGTGTCATTCAAAGGGGATCCAATGCCTGTCAGCCTGGGATGACATGCTCGACAAGCCACGATGCTTCGCTAGGGACGGCTTGCACCTGTCACCCCTGGGCTTTCGGATATTGGCAAAGGCTCTTGCTACCCCCGAAGTGCCTTTTTTAGGCAAGGCTCAAAAGACAAACCCACCTCCATAGGTATCACAAGGGATAAGAAACTAAGAGTAATGCTACTCAACGCCAGAAGTCTAAACCTCAAGATGCACGCACTTGAAACTCTCCTCAGCATGGAGAACATCGATATCTGTGCAGTAACAGAAACCTGGTTCAAGGCTCCTGAGAGCACCCCAGCACTACCAGGTTATACCTCATACCATGCTTTTCAGCCCCAAAACTTGGACCAAACCACAAAAGGAGGGGGAGTATCGATATTCGTCAAAGATACCCACACCTCCAGGTTGGTGGCACAGCACAAAGCATCAGAGACTATCCATGTGCAACTAACAGTGGGTAAAACTGCCTTCCAGTTTATAGCCTGCTACAGACCACCCTCCCAAACCCAGGAACCCCACTCGGCCTTCTTGAGAACACTGGAAAATATGAAGGTCTCTCCAAACACCATTATATTGGGTGACTTCAACTACCCAAACATAGACTGGGAGCATTACTCTAGCTCCAACACCCTAGCCCAAAGGTTCCTAGAATTTATAAACTCAAATGCTATGGAACAACTTGTTACCACTCCCACAAGAGGGGAAAACATACTGGACCTGATCATCACCAACATGGGGACTCTATGCTCCAGACCAGAAGTGTATCCCTCACTGGTAAGATCAGACCATAAACTAATCTCACTGGATGGTCATATCCCGACCCCACCCCCTGCCCAGAAAACCACAGTGAAAAACTTCTCTAAAGCAAATTTCACACTCCTCAAAACCGAGGTGGAATCCTTCAAAGCCCCCGGGCCTGTGGAAAATATGGCCCAGACCACAGAATCCTTTACAAACTCATTCTATGAACACCTTCAGGAATGCATGGATCATGCAATCCCAAATAAAACCAAGACCCAATCCTCCAAAGGCAGACGGCCTGTCTGGTGGACCCGAGCCATAAACAAACTATACAATAGAAGGAGGAAGCTACTACATGATAGAGCAAAATCCCAAAAAGGGAAGACATCTCTGATCAGTATTAGCAAAAAACTATGGGCACTCATAAAATCATCTAAGGCCAGCTTCGAGAGAAAAATTGCACAGGACACTAAGGATAATCACAAGGCTTTCTTTAGTTATGTTAGGAACCTGGGTGGGAATTCCCAGATATGCTCAGAATTAGTCCAAAATGACAAAAAATACACCAAACCCACAGACATTGCCAACATCCTAGCTGACAGGCTCAGTGCAAACTTCTCCCCCCCCCACCAAAAGGGCAAATATCTATCCGAGCAGAGTGCTGCCCCCCTGACATCTCAGATGCTCAGGTAAGAGCCGCCCTCTCCAAAGCAAAAAACACAGCATCAATGGAACCAGACGGTGTCCCGGGCTGTGTCCTACATGAACTCCAAGAAGAGCTAAACCCAAACATAAAACTACTGTTCAATCTCAGCCTTACTACAGGATATGTACCCAAAGAGTGGCGTACAGCAACAGTGGTCCCTCTCCACAAAGGTGGTGCCTCAATGGATTCTGGAAACTATCGCCCCATAAGCCTGACTAGCTTGGTCTATAAAGCTATGGAAAGGATCATCATGGACCTCATAAATAAAGATATTGGGGACCTACAGACACTGGATCCTACCCAGTTTGGCTTTGTTAAGGGCAGATCCTGCCTCTTAAACCTGGTCGATTTCTTTGAAACAGTCACCAAGGCCATTGACGAGGGGAAGGTGGTCCACACAGCCTACCTGGACCTCGCAAAAGCCTTTGATACAATACCCCACTCAGGCATTATAGATAAGCTCACCAGCTTAAATATAAACCCCTATGTCACTAGAAGGGTTGCAAACTGGCTCAAGGACAGAACCCACATGGTTAGAATTGCTGGAGCCATGTCAGACTCCAAACCAGTTACAAGTGGCGTCCCACAAGGCTCAGTCCTGGGACCTCTCTTGTTCGGTATATATTTCTTGGAGGTACAGGCCAACACGGAAGGACTGTGGCTGGCCAAGTTCGCAGATGACTGCAAATTGGGCGCCATAATCGACTCTCCAGCTGACACAAGCATCCTCCAAAAGGGCCTCATAGAAACAGACAACTGGCGCCAGAGCCATGACCTCAAGCTAAACGCCAAAAAGTGTATAGTAATCCCCTTTGGCAAAAACAAAGTGCCCACAAATTACCACATAGATGGTAATCCATTAAGTACAGAAGAAGTAATTTAGGGACCTGGGGACCCAAGTTGATAGCAATCTCTCATTTGACAACCACGTGGCCAAAGTGGTTAGAAAAACATTTTATATAGCCCACCTGATCATGAAGGCATTCACATCTAGATCAGGGGAGGTCATCGTGCCTCTTTACTCATCCCTCATCAGGCCCATAATTGAGTACAATGCCCCTTTTGGGATGTACCTTGCCAGACACCTGCAGCAACTGGAAAGACCCCAAAAGTACCTCACCAAGAGGATCAAAGGGCTCAAACAGATGCCATATGCTGCCCGGTTAAAGAAACTGCAGCTCTACTCAGTGGCATACTGCCTGCTCAGAGGCGATCTGTGCCCGATGTCAAAAGCCATGTCCAACCTGGAATTAATGGACATGCTGCACCTGAGAAAATCCAAATCCCACCGAGCTATGAGCTCGAGAGACTTGAACCTCAGCACTGAAATAAATAGGACATGCTGGAGGGACAGATTCATAACCCAGAGGCTCCCTTCACTCTGGAATAAAATCCCAGTCCAGGTTAGGCGGAGTCCCTCATTGACTCTCCAAGAGGAATCTTGATGAGTGGATGGGAGATCATAGGTTTACCCCGGGTATCACTTCTGTGTCACTGTTAGACAGAGGCACAGTATACTAACCTCTAAAAAGGGCATAGCAAAATTAATCTAAAATGGGTGGTGAAAGCCAAGCACACTCTGGCTAGGCTTATAAATGCCCTAGGGCAGATAGCCTAGTATGAACCTATGAACCTACAGTAAATAGTATAACAGTCTACTGTGCTTTATGTGAACAGATCTGAGGATATAAATATGCATTACAAAGTATGGCATATTACCTAACCATGTTTAGTACATATACAGTAGTGCAAAGCTTTAACAGGAAGCTGCTATCATTGTGGATAAATCTACTGCTGATATGTGACCTCTGTCTAGTACATTTGCCAAAATGTATAATCTGTTTATCAGATTATGAAAAAGCTCGTATTGTTCACATTTGAGTCAATACTTTATTAAGTGAGCATGACAAAATGCTGAGTGAGGTATCATTCTGATGATGACATTCAGATAGACAAATCTGAAGCAGAAACTGTCTTTTGAGTATGATTACAGAGATATTTGCACTTGTTTTCAAAACTACACAAAATGTGCATAAAGGGTATGCTTATTGCTATGTATAAAAACAGAAGTATAAGATAGGAAACGGGATGTTAATATCATTTTATGTTTAGTCAACATTTTTTGTGTTTATAATTATTATTCAAGGTTTATGGTCAAGGTGTGTGTGTGTGTGTGTTTGTGTGTAGTTTTACTTTCAGTTCCACTGCCTAAAACTAGTTCAGACAGCACCCTTATTCCTATGGAGGAAGTTAACAATCAGTATTCCTCAGCTCCTATGGAGTGAATGTGTTAACAAAAAGAAAATTATTTTGTTTTCCAAATTAAAAAAGATAATAATCATGATTGAAAATATGGGATTATCTCCACCTTCCATCTCACTCCAATTGAAGAATTTAAAAGACAATGTTTTATAATTTGATAATGTATCCATAAAAATCATATAGAGTAGTGGAAAGAGAGGACGAAAGACAGGAAGAACAAGAAACAAAAAACGACTGTAATTTTGTATGCAGACCTTTAAACAAAAGAGTAATAATGATACAAATTGTTTTATTCATAACTTAGCACAAAATACGCAACAACTAAGCAACACAGGAAATGAGAAAGGAGATTCTGCTGGTAGGGAGGACTGCAATTAGGGATACAGACAATAGGCAAGAGGGGGCTGTAATTTAATGGAGAAAGCTGATAAAAGAACCAAGGCATTGGGGTAAATAACTAGAGAGGGAAAGGTAATAGAATGGGAAGAGGGCAAGAAAGTACAGTTTTGTACCTACCATAAATGTAGATGTCCGATAGGTATGCATCTGCAGTCATCACATATGGGTTGTCCTGCCTCAGGCAGCGCTTCGGTCGGCCGGATTCCAAAGTCTGGGTCCGGCGTCGGCTGATGTCACCCCTTCCCCGACGTCAGAGCGCCTGGGGTATAAAAGCGTCAGCTGACGCCATCTTCCTCAGTTTTTCTTGCCCCAGATGCCAGGTGCCCTCTAAGGAAGGCTAAATTTGGAGAAATGCAATAAATTCCAAACATGCACAGAAATAAATATATATATATGTATATAAAACAAATACACCATAATAGATAACCCCAGCTAGCTATGAGAGGGATAAGTACCCAAGAAATACCACAGAGGGGAAGGAGGGAGGGAAAACCTGACTGCAGATGCATACCTATCGGACATCTACATTTATGGTAGGTACAAAACTGTACTATGTCCTTCAAGGATGCATCTGCAGTCATCACATATGGGTAGAATACCATAGCCAATCTGGGGGTGGAGGATCTATGTAAAGGATGGTGTAGCTAAAATGCCCTGCAGGACTGCCATAGCAAAGCCTGCTCTGGATCTGGAATATAAAGGTAAATTGTAATGCTTGAAAATGTATGCACGGGGCTCCATGTAGCAGCTTCTAAAATGTCCTTGGTAGCCACCCCTCTTAAGAAGGCTGTGGAGGTGGCTGTGGCTCTGGTGGAATGAGGTCTAATGTTAGCTGGCACAGTTTTTCCATGGAAGGAGTAACAAAAACGAATGCAATTCCCTATCCATTTTGAAATTGTCTGTTTGGAAATTGCTTTTCCTTGTGCACCAGCAGCATATGCTACAAACAGCTGGTCAGTTTTCCTGTAACTTTTAGTTCTGCCCAAGTAGTAGCGCAACTGCCTGTGTATGTCCAGGGTGTGCAGAAGTTTTTCCCCTTTGTTTTGTGGATTTGGAATGAAGGTAGGCAGGTGAATAGCTTGATTTAATGAGACCCTGGATACCACCTTTGGCATAAATGAAGGATTGGTTCTCAATGAAACTCTGTCCTGATGAAAAACAAGAAATGGCTGTACTGCCATAAGGGCCTGTAACTCAGATACTCTTCTTGCTGAGGTTATGGCCAGAAGGAAGGCAGTCTTCCAAGACAGGAACTGTGGTTCTGCAGATGCTGCTGGTTCAAAGGGAGGCAGTGTTAGTTTTTCCAACACGAAGTTAAGGCCCCAAGTAGGAACTGGTGGTTTCCTTGGAGGATTGATGTTTTTAATTCCTTTTAGAAACTGTCTTAGGAGAGGATGAGAGAAGACAGGTGGGTCAGTATTGTACTCTGCTGAAATCGCTGAAGCATGAATTTTAATGGAAGAGTAAGACAGGCCATTGTGGAGCATTTCTGTCAAGTATTCCAGAATATGTGCCATGTTCATCACTGTCGCATCTAGTCCCTTTGCGGTGCTCCAAGTGTGAAATCTTTTCCATTTTGCTGAATATGCCTTCCTTGTGGAAGGCCGGCGCGCTTCCATGATGATATCCTTCACTCTCTTGGATAGCTTATCCTGGGAAGGAGTCAAGGTATTCACCAGGCTGTTAGTTGCAAGGTTTTCAGGTTGGAATGCAGAGTTTTGTAATTGTGCTGTGTCAGGAGAAGTGGCCATTGAGGAAGAGGCCACAGTTTCGTGTGTGTCATGCTCTTTAACAGTGGGTACCAGTGCTGTCTTGGCCAGTCCGGAGCTATCAGAATCACTTTTGGCTGCTCTGTCCTGATCTTCAGTAAGACCTTGGTCATCAATGGAAGAGGTGGAAATGCATACACTGTTAGAGCTCTCCAGCTGAAAGAGAGGGCGTCCACTTTCCATGCTTGTGGGTGGTATGTCCTTGAGCAGAATTTCCTCAGCTGATGATTGTGATGTGAGGCAAAAAGATCTATGTCCGGCCTCCCCCATGATTGTGTTATCTGAAAGAAGATGTCTGGGTGCAGCATCCATTCGTGTGCATCCGTGATATTTCTGCTTAGGCTGTCCGCCAGTATATTGTCTTTTCCTGGCACAAACTGTGATTGCAGCTCTATATTGAGTTTCAGGGAAAGTTCTCATAGATTCATTGCTAGTCTGCAAAGAGGGTAGGAATGGGTACCTCCTTGTTTGTTTATGTACCACATAACTGTGGTGTTGTCTGTCCTTATTAACAGGTGGCCTTGATGCAGGAAGAGTTTGAAGGCCTCAATTGCGTGTATCACTGCCAGCATTTCCTTTTGGTTTATGTGCATGTGTAGCTCCTTTTGTGACCATAGTCCTTGGATACATCTGCCCTCCATGTGTGCTCCCCAACCGTGGTCTGAAGCGTCCGTTGTAATGGTTTGGCTGGCTATTGGTTTGCTGAAGGGCAGACCTCTGTTTGACTGGCTTGCTTGAGCCCACCACAGAAATTCCTTTTGAAGACATGGAATGAGTGGGATCAAAGCTTCTAAGCTGTGACTGTGCTGAGTCCATAAACTCCTTAGGTACCATTGTAGTTTCCTCATATGCATCCTTGCTTGTGGAATCAGAAGAATGCAAGATGCCATGTAACCCAGGGCCTGCAGGATTTTCCTTGCAGTCAGCTGAGTTTGTCTTGTCAGGTTGTTGAAATAATCCGGTAGTTGTCTTTGTTTTTCTTCTGTGAGAAAAGCCATTTGGGTGGTAGTGTCTAGATCCGCACCCAGAAAAGTTATTCTTTGGGATGGAACAAGTCTTGATTTGTGAATGTTGACTGTATATCCCAAGGCCTGAAGTAGGTGGATGGCATAATTCAAATGCTTTACCAAAGTTTGTTGGTTGTCCGCTTGTATAAGGCAGTCGTCCAGGTATGGGTAAATTTGAATCCGCTGAAGTCTGCAGTGTGCAATTACTGATGCCAGGCATTTTGTGAATACTCTGGGTGCAGTAGATAAGCCAAAGGGCAATGCTGAGAATTGATAATGCCCTGAACCTGCAAGAAATCTGAGGTGCCTTCTGCAACTTTGTCTGATAGGGACATGCAGGTATGCCTCCTTGAGGTCCAGTGTTACCAGCCAAGACCCTTTGCCCAGCATGGGAAGGAGTTGCTGTAGAGTCAGCATTTTGAATTTTGGCACAATGCGATAAGTATTCAGTGCGGACAAGTCGAGAATAGGCCTCCATTGTTTTTCTTTTCTTGGAACAAGGAATAGTCTGGAATAAAATCCTTGGCCTTGTTCTGAAATAGGAACCTTTTCTATAGCTTTCATTTGCATTAAGCTGGAGATTTGTTTCAAAGCCTCTGCCCTTTGATTTGGTGGCAGGTCTGGCATGCCTTTTCTGTTTGGTAATGGGTGAAAATGGAACCTGTATCCTTTGTCTATTATTTGCAGTGTCCATTTGTCTCTTGTAATACTGTGCCAATTTTCTGAGAATAAAGAAAGCTTTCCGCCCAAAGGTGCTTCTAATTGAGCCCTGGTTGGCGGAGTCAAAGTGAAGTCATTGCGTCTGTCCTTGTGCAGCAGTTGTAGGTCCTGCACTACCTCTCTGGTTGGGAGGCTGCCATTGACGTCCTCTGTAGGAGCCTCTAGCTTGCCCTCTACCTCTGGCACGCCTGTTCTTGCCTCTCTGAAATCTTTCTGTGTCTGGAAAGGACCAATTCTTGGCAGGCCAATTTCTGCTGAATCTTGGCGGTTGGACTTGTAGAAAATCTTTGACTGTTTGTACAGATTTTGCCTTTTCCTCAAATTTCTTTAAGACCTCCTGAGCAGTGGAGCCAAATAACTTTTGCTTTTCCAGTGGAGCATCCAGAAGCTTAGCTTTAACATGGTCTGGCAGAGATTGTTCCTTCAGCCAAGCATGCCTATGTATGACTGCACCAGTCATAGCTGACCTACATGAAGCTTCCAATGCATCATAACCACACTGCAAGAAATGATTGCTAACCTGCTGGGAGTTATGTACCAGATCCTGAAGTGATTTGCGATCTAGGGGTTCAGGAGAAGACAGTTTCTTATGCAATTCATCTAACAAATACTCTTGGTACTGTATCATATGAAATTGACAATTTAATGCCCTCATAGAAAGAGTAGCTGAAGTATACACTTTTTTACCCCATCTCTCTAAAGCCCTGGACTCCCTTTCAGAGGGGAGTGGATTTTTACCAGTGGCAGCTGCAACCCCTTTAGGGCCCTGGGAAATAGTTTCTGGGTCAGCAGAGTGGGCTTTGTAAAGAAAGTGATGTGAGTCGGGGACCCTGTAGTACCTATCGGGTTTGACAGGGGCCGGAGGAAGAGTGTCTGGGGTTATGCTAGACTCAGAGTACACATCATCAATGACATTCAAAACAGGAGGAATAGCCAAAGGTCTGTGCTGAGGTAAATGCAGAAAAGTTCTTAATCTCTTCCTGGAATCAGAGAATTCCTGGCCCTGTCATTTGAAATGCTCTCTCATAGTATGCAGGGTCTCCCCGAAGGAAAGTTCCTCAGGAGGGGAGGCCGAGGGGATAGATTCCTCTGCATCAGAGTCCTCATAGGCTGAAAAGACCTCCTCCTGGTAGTCCGAGAGAGCAGAGCCATCAGAGGCCTCCTCTGAGGAGTGGGGATCAGAGGGCTCAACCCTGGGCCTTTTGTCTGGAGGAGGTTGAGAGCCCTGCTAGACAGGGGTCCAGGAAAGTAAATAATGTGGGAAGAAATAGCCAGGGAATTGTTATGGCTAGGCTTGTATAGGCCCTAGGGCTGATAGCCTAGTACCAACCTATGAACCTATGAGCCCCTGTCCGGATGGGGCTGAGAGCCCTTAATTAAGGAGATTAGATCCTCTGCTAAACTGAGAATCTGTGAACCTGTAGTGGGTCCCTGAGGAATAACCCTGAGAGGCATAGCTTTTGTGTGTTTAGCAGCTTTAGCCCTGGTGAATGCCTTTATGGACATGGATGCAGGAGGCCTGGCTTCACCACGTGCTGGTGTAGTTTTGTCTAGAGGAATAGTGTCAGAAGGTTCCAAAACACCAGTTTCAGTAGGAAATTCAATAACCGGCTCAGCAGGGGCCTCCGGGGCCGAGGTTGTCGGTTGAGCGGTTTCGGTGGATGGAAGTACCAAGGACTCGGTTTCAGCCGAGACCGAGACACTCGCGGTAGGCCTGGCTGTGGTTTCTGGCGAAATTGCGGCCCGAGTGTGTCGGTCCTTGTCCTTCCGTTTCTTAATTAAATGGGAAGTCGGAGTCTCCGACGGCATGTTGTAAGCAAAACTAGCCCCCAAAAATTCCTCTGCAAACTCCGCCCGACGTCTAAGAGTGCGTCGGTTGAAGGAAGCACAGGCTGAACAGGCCGAGACGTCGTGGTCTGGGCCTAGGTAGGGGAGGCAGTAAGAGTGGAAATCCTTATGAGGTATTTGTTTCCCACAAGTTAAGCAATTATTAATTTTATCTGACATCGGCTGAGGCAAGAAAGAGTCCCCAACGGGGTACTTAGCTTTTGAAGTCTTCGGTAGCTGAATTACAGGAGCTGGCCGACCGGCACTTGCGAACTGCTTCTGCTTCGGGCACCACGCGGCAAGAAAGACTGAGGAAGATGGCGTCGGCTGACGCTTTTATACCCCAGGCGCTCTGATGTCGGGGAAGGGGCGACATCAGCCGACGCCGGACCCAGACTTTGGAATCCGGCCGACCGAAGGGCTGCCTGAGGCAGGACAACCCATATGTGATGACTGCAGATGCATCCTTGAAGGACATCTTATTTAGACTGCGGGTTAGAGATTGCTTTCCTTATCAAGGATTGATATCACAGTATAGGCAAAGAGAAAGGAGCATTGGGATCATAAATGAAAGACCAACTGGTAGAATTTTTAGTAGAATCTAGAACACAAATTGCCATTAAGAAAAGAATAATTAGTAGACATATAAAATATTGCATGATAACTATAAGAATCAATCAGAGCAGATTAGAAAGGATTGGGAGGAGAGACTAAATAAGTAATTCACAAATAAACAATGGGAGGATGTATGTAGGTCTTCCAAACATGCAACAAAGTCTAGAAGATTTAGGATCTTTGCTTGGAAATGTTTACAAAGGTTTTTTTATACCCTCAAGTTGACTCCAAAGAATTTTTCTTCAGGTGGACAGCAAATGTTGGAGGTGTGGTGAGGAAGAAAGAGGTAACTGGGAACATATTTTCTAAGAGTGCAATGAGTTGGCAGACTTTAAAGATTTCCTGCAGACTGCTCTGTCAGATATACTGGGAGAGCAAATTGGTGTAATTAAGGAAATTATTTTTTGAGCTATGATAGCTGCGGTGGTGGTGCTGCGGTAGCGTTGTCGCCTCATAGCAAGACGCTGTCCCGTTCGATTATAAGCTAGAGCGTCTTTTGTGTGGAGGCATATGTGAATGGGGGCATGCCTTCGTTGAAGGTTGTGCGTCAGGGCTGGTAACCCGGTATGTAAAAATCCACTACCAATCATTAGCGGTCCGGAGTTCCGCTGTGGTGACCCCTAACCAGGAAAAGCCGAAAGACACAAACATTTTTTGAGCTATGATACAGAATAGGAATGCCCTAGACATAAGGCCTTGCTAAGTCTAATTATGGTGGCTGCCAAAATAGCAATCACTAGAAAATGGAAATCAAAGTCTAAACCAACTTTACTAGAAGTAGCGAAGGTAATAACAGAGATAAAACAACTGGAATTGGAATCTTTAGAAAAGGGTAGGACCAAATTATATAGGAAAACATGGGAAATGTGGAATCGATATATGCAGAGGAGGAACGAGGTTTAAAAGAAGGCAGGATTTGAATGAGCTATGTAATGTTTGACGGATAATGACTGGATATACGTGATGTATAATGTTTGCACCTACAGTTGTATCAGCAAGGTTTGTCTCAGTCTCCCCCTTTTCTGTTTCACTCACAGCTGTTTGGTGATATGCAAACACCATTCTTTAGTTTAGCTTATAATTTCCCTACCAAGTGGAACTGTGGATTAAATCAGAAGTTTTTTTACACCTAACCTGACCTCTCTGTGATTGCATAGATATATTTGGCACGTGCTACAATGAAACACCTTAGTTACAGGAGTCCTGTCTGCTCAAACAGAAAAATCTTTAATTCTTTATGTGTGTACACCCTGCAGCTTTTATACTGTATCTCACTCTGTGAAACTGGGTCGGCTCTTCGTACATCACCACCCCACACTCTAACCCCTCTCTCCTTCTCCTTCTGATATAGACTCTTCAGCCTCTGAGTTTTACTGCCTAGGTAGCAGGTATTTTTTATCTTTTTTCTCTGCTAAACAATAGCCCCCCCCCCCCCCCCCATGTGCTAAAATGGGAAAAAGGGTTGTGGATGGATGGCTGGATGACTAACGCTGGCCTCAAATGTCCTTACTGCATTTTTAATGTTATGTCTGCTAATTTTATCTTTAATTTGGTAGTTCGTCCATCCCTTCCTGAGACAAGGAATCTCAATAAATTAGCAACTAGTGTACAATCTCTGATAATTCCTACAAAGTGACATGAAGTGCAAGCAGGTTCTCTGCCTCTCTTAGCACCTAAACTCCAGGATGTCCTTTCCTCAAAGAAAGGGAGTAAGTCACATCCAGTTTTCTGAAATAACCTTAAAAAAACACCTTCATCATTGACAAATTCACCGAGATAGGTATCAACCCTTACATCATTAGATGGGTCACTAACTGGCTCACTGATAGAACCCATATAGTCAAAATAGGGGAATCCACCTCCAACAGCAGACCTGTAACCAGTGGTATTCCAAAGGGATCAGTCCTGGGACCTCTACTGTTTGGAATTTATTTCTCAGAAGTGCAAGCTAAAACTAAAGGTCTGTGGCTGGCAAAGTTTGCTGATGACTGTAAACTGGGAGCAGTCGTAGAATCTCCAAATGATGTCAACATCCTACAAGTGGGTCTTACACAAATAAATGATTGGTACCAAAGTCATGGCATTAAACTCAATGCAAAAAATGTATTATCATCCCTTTTGGTAACTGCAATGTTCCTGCTAACTACCACATCAATAACAACACCTAAGTACGCACTCATTGGTGAGAGTCTTGGGCACACAGGTTGACAGCAACCTTACCTTTGACCCCCATGTCTCCACAGTGATAAGAAGGTAATTCTGTATTGCTCATCTCAAAGGTATGGGCACTGCATCCAGAAAAAAAGAAGCTATAACTTCTCTGTACTCTTCCCTCATCAGGCCAATAATTGAGTACAACACCCCTTTTATTATGTACCTTTCCAAGCACCTGCAGCAACTGGAGAGACCACAAAGGTTCCTCACAAGGAAAATTCAATGTCTTCAGCATCTTTCCTATGTGGATCATCTGAAATCACTGTCACTTTATTCGTTTGACCCTGCTTTATTGAAAATGCTGCATATCCATAAGTCAAATAGTACATGGGTTACTCGCTCTAAAGGCCTTAACCTGGTATGTGACATTAATAGAACCCGCTGGAGGGACAGATTTGTCTCCCAGAGGTTACCATACCTTTGGAATGGACTCCCACTTCATGTCAAACAGAGCACCTCATTGGCCCTCTTCAAACGCTATCTGGACGATTGGATGGGTAACCATAAATTCACCCCAGGGGTTCCACCTATGTCCCTCTTTGACAGGGGCAATTGGTGTTGATCGTTGAAATAAGGACAGAACTTGGCTAGGCTTCTAAGGGCCCTAGAGCCATTACCTAGTAACTTCCTATGATCCTAAGAGCTAGTAACTGTAAGTAATTCATATACTGGAACCATTTGCCTCTGCACTGACGTATTTCTTGAGAAAGACTGTTTTTGTCCTAAAACATTGATAGGGACTTTCTATAAGAAGCTAGAACAGTGCATGACATTACCTTGAACTGAACTGTGAACAAGGTTGTTTCTTTTGTGTTTGCTCCCTGCTTCCTTTACTGTTTGTAAATAAACCCAAGTTTAATGAAACACAACTTCATTAGAGAGATATTTTAAACATCAAACAGGTGTTTGCTTTTACCGGGCATTGTATTCCCACTGTATGTCTGTTTGTATTTTTGCAGTCATCATGAATTTGTACTGCTGGGTAGTTTGAAAATGGACCATGAGGATCAGATGTTTACCCTGCTAGACACATTTTAGATAAATAAACAGACTGTTAAACATAAATTAATAAACAAACAAGTAACTAACTAACTAAATAAATAAAACACTAATGCATTGAATATCTTTAATTTCCCCCAAAACACTTTGAAAGGAAACAAAACTTCTGTGTATGATGTTTCTTAAGCTATCTTTAAATCCATTTCTTGAAATTAGTATATCTCAGTCCTATGTTAATAGATAGGCCTCATGTGAGGTACAGCTTCCAAATATTTAAATGCATTGCCATAAGGTTTTATAGCCTCTCAGATTTGTGTCATATAAGTCCCCTACAAGAGCTCCTGTCACTTATTGACTCTCTAATATAGTTCTAATCTGAAAAAGTGAATCCACTCTGACCTGAGAGAGGCCTGAAGGTCCAAAGAACAGAAAGTATCCTTCCTGGGTGTCCTGCAGAGTTCTACAGCAGCAGAGAGAAAAAAGGGAGATCGAGTGGAGTATCTCCGTTTTTCTTTTTATTGCTTATTTTCGCTAGTCACACTCTTCCGAGTGTTTTTTATTAACTTTGCAACTTATCTGAACTTTTTTTTGAATTCTGATACTGTTTGCACTTTAACTGATCATTTTTTTTTTTTTGCAACTGTTAAACTGTTGAGGGCTACACACTCAAGTGCAATAGCCATTTTTCTGCTTTAAAAGTGTTTGTTTTACTGTATCTGTTTTAATTTTTGAAAAAAAAAAATATTCTCTCTCTACTCGTTTCCCACCTTTCTATAACCAGTAGAGTCCGTAGTTTTAGCACTCAAAACTGTTTCCTTGTGCTCAGGACTTATTCAAAACTCGTTGCAAGCACTAAATCTACAAATGACTGCAGCACTCAACTTTCCTCACTTGTTAGGAGGAAAACAGTTTTTAGTACTTAAATTAATAAGCACCTGCCCAGGCATGACTAAGGGTCAGCTCACGGTATTCCTATCCAGGCATGACTAAGGGTCAGCTCACGGTATTCCTATCCAGGCATGACTAAGGGTCAGCTCCCGGTATTCCTATCCAGGCATGACTAAGGGTCAGCTCGGTATTCCTATCCAGGCATGACTAAGGGTCAGCTCACGGTATTCCTATCCAGGCATGACTAAGGGTCAGCTCCCGGTATTCCTATCCAGGCATGACTAAGGGTCAGCTCCCGGTATTCCTATCCAGGCATGACTAAGGGTCAGCTCACGGTATTCCTATCCAGGCATGACTAAGGGTCAGCTCACGGTATTCCTATCCAGGCATGACTAAGGGTCAGCTCACGGTATTCCTATCCAGGCATGACTAAGGGTCAGCTCACGGTATTCCTATCCAGGCATGACTAAGGGTCAGCTCCCGGTATTTTCCCCTGTCCACCTGATGAATCTGGGCATCTTGGGGCAATGTAGCAATTGCCTCATGTACACTATCAACCCTCTCCTCCAAACACCCAACACTACAACCTGCATGAGATGCACTTATATAGCCAAACTGAAAGCCAAGCTCTCTCCAGCCAAGATTGTATTAGACAGTCAAGAGGAGAAGGTAAACACCTGCACCATACCACACTCAACACATAGTCCATCAAACCTACACCACCTAAACCCACACATAGTAACACAAAACACACACCAACATTCGCAGAGGCTCTCAATAAAAATCTTCCCAAACAACAGAGACCTCCAAAGCTGAAATGCAAACAACCACCACCCCCAACACTACCCAAATGACACACAGCCCACAAAATCAGTGTGCCACTCAAACTCAGCCCATAAGGCAAAACATACCCAACACACTAGTCATAGGTGACTCTATAGTCAGGCACACTGATGTCCCACTCACCAGGCTAAACAAGGAGAAATTTACTGTCAGCTGCCTGTTGGGTGCCAGGATCTGCCACATAATGCAAGCACTCAGGTCACTCCACAAGTACAAATATGACTCTGTCATTGTCCATGTTGGTGTGAATGACCTGAGATGTACCTCCCTGGACAACATGAAAAGAGACATGGAGGAGCTCTCGGATCATGTAACCCAGGCAGGTATGACCCTAGCCCTGAGTAGTATCCTGCCATCGTCCAAAATTATACCACAATACAAGGACAAAATGATTGACCTCAACAATTGGCTAAGCTTCTGGTGTCATTCTAAGGGGATCCAGTGTCTGTCTGCTTAGGACAACATGATTGACAGACCACAATGCTTTGTAAGAGATGGCCTGCACCTGTTGCCCCTGGGACTCCAAATACTTACTAAAGGTTCTTGCCACCCCTATAGTACCATTTTTTAGGAAAAGTTCAAATGACAAACTCACCACCATGGCAGGTATAAGCAAGCAAAACCTCAGGGTAATGCTACTCAATGCTAGAAGTCTAAACCTCAAAATGTAGTCACTCGAGGCACTCCTTAAAATGGAGAACATCGACATCTGTGCAGTGATGGAGACCTGGTTCAAGGCTCCAGAGAGCACCCCTGCATTACCAGGCTAAAACTCATACCACACCTTCCGGCCAAAACTCATACCACACCTTCCGGCCACCTAACCTGGACTGTAACACTAAAGGAGGAGGCATGTCCATATTCATTAAGGATATCCACACCTCCAGGCTAGTTGCTCAATATAATGCATCTGAAATTATCCAAGTGCAACTAACACTGGGCAAGACTGTAATCCAGGTTGTAGCTTCTTATAGATCCCCCGCCATGCCCCTGGATGCCCACCCCATGTTTCTTGATATACTGGGTAATATTAAGGCACAACCCAATACTCTAATAATGGGCGATTTCAACTACCCCACCATCAACTGGGAAAACTAATCATTTACTAACACATTTGCTCAACGCTTTCTGGAATTCATAAATTCCAATGCCCTGGATCAGCTTGTTCACACCCCCACCAGGGGCAGCAATATCCTGGACTTGGTCATTACCGATATGGGGAACCAATGTTTCACACCAGAGGTCATCTCCTTGCTAGTCAGATCCAACCACAACTAATCACCCTAGACGTCAATATCCCACCCCCACCCCTCATTAAGGAAACCAGGAAAATACTATAAACAAATTCTCCAAAGCCAACTTCATGCTTCTTAAGACAGAAATGGCAAGCTTCATGCCACCCATACAGATGGAAAATACAGGTACGACTGCTGAATCCTATACAAGTGCACTGTACAAGCACATACACGAGTGCATGGATCATGCCATCCCAAACAGAACCAAGATGCCATCCTCCAAAAAAACGAAGCCAGTCTGGTGGTCCCCTGCCATTAACAAACTCTACAACAAAAGAAGAAGCTGTTGCAAAAAAAGAGTAAAATCCCCTGATTGCTTGAACTCCCTGGTCAGCCTCAGTGAGAAGCTGAGATTCCTCATAAAATCCTCCAATGATAGTCATGAAAATAAAATCGCTACTGATTCTAAAGACAACCACAAAGCATTCTACAGCTATGCCAAGAATCTCAATGATGACACTCAGATCTGCTCTGAGCTACAGCACAATGGCACTAGATATACAGAACCTCCTGATATTGCCAACATCCTGGCAGATAGGTTTATAGGTTCATAGGTTCATAGGTTCATACTAGGCTATCTGCCTGAGGGCATTTATAAGCCTAGCCCATAGTTTTGTGGCTTACGCCACCCCTTTAGTTTGGAGAAACTATGCCCATTATTTAGCTGTGCCTCTGTCGAGCAGTGACACTGAGGTAACCCCTGGGGTGTATCTGCGATCTCCCATCCATTGGTCAAGATTCCTCTTGAACAAGGCCAGCGAGGTGCTCTGCCTCACATAAACCGGGATTTTGTTCCACAGCATAGGGAGTCTTTGGGTGATGAATCTATCCCTCCAGCACGTCCTATTAATAACCGTGTCGAGGTTTAAGTCTCCCGCCCTTGTGGCTCTGAGGGATCTAGAGTTTTTGAGATGAAGCATGTTCATCAAATCTGGGTTTGACATGGCCTTGTATGTCAGGCATAGGTCACCTCTGAGCAAGCGGTAAGCAACTGAATATAACTGGAGTTCTTTCAGTTGGGCAGCATAAGACAGATTTTTGAGACCCTTTATCCTTTTGGTGAGGAACTTTTGTGGCCTCTCCAGCTGCTGCAAGTGTCGGGTCAGATACATTCCGAATGGGGCATTGTACTCGATCATTGGTCTGATGAGTGATGAGTATAGGGAGACTATGACTTCCCTTGATCTGGATGTGAATCCCTTCATGATAAGGTGGGCAATGTAGAAGGTCTTCCTAACTACTTTAGCAATATGAGTGTCGAATGAAAGGCTACTGTCAACCTGGGTTCCCAGGTCCCTAATAACTTCTTCTGTGTTCAGGGATTGCCACCTATATGGTAGCTAGGGGTAACCTTATTTTTCCCGAAGGGTATGACTATGCATTTCTTGGCATTTAACTTAAGGCCATGGCTCTGGCACCAGTTATCCGTTTCTGTGAGACCCTTCTGAAGGATATCTGTGTCGGATGTTTTTCAACTACGGCCAGTTTGCAGTCATCTGCAAACTTTGTCAGCCATAACCCTCCTGTGTTTGCTTGTACTTCAGAAAAGTAGATGCCAAACAAGAGTGGGCCCAGGACTGAGCCCTGTGGGACACCACTTGTGACAGGCTTTGAGTCTGACATGGCGCCAGCAACTCTGACCCTGTGGGTTCTGTCACTCAGCCAGTTTGCAACCCATCTTGTAATGTATGGGTTTACATTTAAGTTGATGAGTTTTTCAATGATACCCGAGTGAGGTATTGTATCGAAAGCCTTCGCCAGGTCTAGGTAGGCTGTATGAACTGCCTTTCCCTCGTCAATGGCCTTGGTGACTGTTTCAAAAAGTCAACCAAGTTTAAAAGGCATGATCTGCCTTTGACAAAGCCAAACTGGGTTGGATCTAAAGTCTGCAAATTCCCTATGTCTTTATTTATGAGATCCATTATGATCCTCTCCATGGCTTTGCAGATAAGGCTTGTCAAGCTAATGGGACGGTAATTTCCAGGGTCGGTGGAGGCACCGCCTTTGTGGAGTGGGACCACAGTCGCTGTGCGCCACTCCCTGGGTACATATCTGGAGGTGAGACTAAGATTAAACAGCTGTCCTAACTGTGGGTTTAATTCCTCGTTGAGTTCATGGAGCACACAGCCGGGGACACCATCAGGTCCCATGGATGCTGTGTTCTTTGCCTTGGAGAGAGCAGTTCTCACCTGGGCGTTAGAGATGTTTGGGGGGCTACAATCATTTGGTATAGATATCTCTCCTTTAGGGGGGAGGGGGGGGAGAAATTTGCATTGAACCTGTCAGCCAGTATGTTGGCAATGTCTGTAGGATCAGTAATCTTCACATCATTTTGAACTAATTCTGAGCATATCTGGGAGTTTCCTCCTAGGTTTCTGACATAGCTGAAGAATGCCTTATGGTTGTCTTTAGAGTCCATAGCTATTTTTTTCTCAAAATTAGCTTTGGATGATTTTATGAGAGCTCTTAGCTTTTTACTTATAGTGATCAGCGGTGTCTTACCTTTTAAGGATTTTGCTCTATCTTGTAGTAGCTTTCTCCTTTTGTTGTAGAGTTTGTTTATGGCTGGGGTCCACCAGACTGGACGCTTGCCTTTGGTACAAAGAGTCTTTGTTTTGCTTGGGATTGCCTGATCCATGCAGCCCTGCAGGTGCTGGTAGAAGGCATTTGTAAGTGATTCAGTGGTTTGAGTAATGTTAACCGCTGGCTCAGGGGCCTTAAAGGAGACCACACTAGTCTTTAGAAGTGTGAAGTCGGCTTTCGAGAAGTTCTTTACTGTGGTCTTTTTCATTTCGGGTGGGGGCGGGATGAGGACCTCCAACGAGATTAGTTTGTGATCAGATCTCACCAGTGAGGGGTATACTTCTGGCATTGAACATCGTGCTCCCATGTTCGTGATGATGAGATCAAGTATGTTCTCTCCTCTTGTGGGGATGGTGACTAGTTGTTCCATGGCATTTGAGTTTATGAATTCCAGGAACTTTTGGGCTAGAGTGTTTGGGCTTGAGTAGTGTTCCCAGTCTATATTAGGGTAGTTGAAGTCACCTAGTATGATGGTGTTCAGAGATACATTTATCCCCTCCAGTGTTTTCAGGAAGGCCATATGAGATTCGTGAGTTTGCGAGGGTGGTCTGTAACATGCTACAAATTGCAGAGCAGTCTTGCCTATGGTTAATTGCACCTGGATAGTTTCTGATGCATCGTGAGATGCCACCAATCTTGAGGTGTGGGTGTCCTTGATGAATATGGATACCCCTCCTCCTTTCTTGGTATTGTCCGGGTTTTGGGGCCGGAATGCATGATATGAGGTAAAACCTGATAGTGCTGGGGTGCTCTCAGGAGCCTTGAACCAGGTTTCTGTCACAGCACAGACATCGATGTTCTCCATACTGAGAAGGGCCTCGAGTGCGTGCATCTTGAGGTTGAGACTTCTGGCATTGAGCAGCATTACCCTTAGTTTTTTCTTTGTTTTGTTCTAGGGTGGTAGGTTTAGAATTTGAGCCTTGCCTAAAAAGGCACTATGGGGTGGCAGGAGCCTTTGCCAAAATCCGGAATCCCAGGGTGACAGTGCAAGCCGCCCTTGCGAAGCAGCGTGGCTTGTCCAGCATGTCATCCCAGGCAGACAGACATTGGATCCCCTTTGAATGACACCAGAGTTTAAGCCAATTGTTAAAGCTGATCATCTTATCTCTGTATTGTGGCATCATTCTTGGTGAAGGTAGGATACTGCTCAAGGTCAGGGTCATACCTGCTTGGGCTACATAATCAGAGAGCTCCTCTATGTCTCTTTTCATGTAGTCCAAGGAGGTACGTCTCAGGTCGTTAACACCAGCGTGGACAATGATTGAGTCGTACTTGTACCTGCTGTTGAGAGACCTGAGTGCATGCGTTATGTGGCGGATTCTAGCACCCGACAGGCAGCTTACTGTGACCTTCTCCTTACTCAGTCTGGTGAGCGGGACGTCAGTGTGTCTGACTATGGAGTCACCAATGACTAGTGTGTCTGGCATTGTGTTTGGCCTTAAGGGCTGTGACTGCTTGACACTCTGACTGTGTGGTCTATGTGTTGCAGGTGTTCTGTTCTGAGGTGGTAGTTGTTTGGGTGTCTGCTTTGGTGGCCTCTGCTGTTTTGGTAGATTCTTGATCAGAGCCTCCGAGTATGTCTTTGTGTGTTTATGTGTATGATTTCAGGTTGTGATGGTATTATGTGAGACTGGGTCTATGGTGTGTGCGGTTACCTTCTCCTCCTGTCTGGTCTTGCCAGTCCTATGTTGAGAGAGCTCAGCCTCCAGTTTGGCCGTATAGTTGCATCTCTCGCATGTATTTGTGTTTTGTGGGAGGAGGAGAGGGTTGTCTGTGTACATGAGGCAATTGTAACATTGCCTCAATATTCCCAGGTTCACCAGCTGAGCAGGAGAGGACATTAGCAACTGATCCCTCGACATGCTAGAAGGAATAGACAGAAAAACTTAAAAAAAAAGTTCTGGGGGATGTGGGTGACCGAGAAATGGGGTTCACTTTTTTGGGGTACTTTCTATAACAAGAGTGCTGTATCGAGGTGATAAGTACTGTAGGAGAAAGTGCTTAGCTATATAGATAGAGAATAGTCTACTTGGGAGTCAAGTAGAGATAATTTATAGATGTAGGATACACTAAATAGAACAGTAGTATACTTTGAGGAAGGTAGTTTTTAAGGGAAAATTTGAAGAGTGGACTTTAGGTAGCCCTAATAGTTTAAATCTGCTTAACCGGCGCTGCCCTAGTGTGCAACGGTAGCAGCTCAGCTAAATCAGCTAAAGCGCTAACACGTCTTTATAGCAGGGGCTGGGAAAAACAGGAAATGACCCAAAATGGCCAACGAATTACCAGTTGCTGCTTCTAACCACTCCTCTGAGGACAAACAAGCAGCTCAGTACTCCCCACTCCCACTGGTGAGTAAAGAAACTACCTCTGGCCACACAAGAAAATGGAGGAACACAGAAACCAAATACAAAGCCCAGGGATCAGCAAAATCTGATCACTGGAACAACTAGCTAGGAAAGTTTAGGAAAGGAGAAATATTTTTTTGTTTTTTTGTTTTTTTGCAAACAGACAGGAAAAAATGCAGTAAATGCTTTGTTTTCGACTAAATTGCTATCAAATGCTGGTACACTTGAGTGTATTAGCCTGTTTGTTACTTTTAAGCAATACTTTAGCCCACAAGTGCAATCAACAATATAAGCTCACAAAAACAGGAAAATAAGTTTAGTGCAAACTTCACCCCCCCCACCCCCCAAAGGGCCCATCACTGTACTGGAAGAATGCAGAGGCCCTGTAATCATGGCTGCACAAGTAAAGACGACACTATCCAAAGCCAAGAACACAGCATCCATGGGACCTAATAGCATCCCAGGCTGCATTCTGCATGAACAATAGAAAGAACTGGCACCCCACCTAAGTAGCATGTTCAGTCATAGCCTCACTTCAGGCTTTGTGCTTACTGAATGGCACACAGTGATGGTTATCCCACTCCATGAAGGGGGCACCACCATGGACCCAGGGAACTACCACCCCATTAGCCTGACGAGCCTGGTCTGGAAGGCCATGGAATGTATCATTGTGGAGCTTATAAACAAAGACATAGGTAACCTCCAAACTCTGGACCCCACTCAGTTTGGGTTTGTAAAAAAAGTAGTCATGTCTCCTAAAACTGATTAACTTCTTTGAAGCAGTCACCAGAGCTGTGGACGAGGGTAAGGTGGTGCACACAGCCTATCTTGACCTCGCCAAGGCTTTTGACACCATCCCCCACTCTGGAATTTTAGATAAACTCACTAGACTGGGCATAAATCCCTATGTCACAAGATGAGTGGCCAACTGGCTCACTGACAGAACCCACACAGTTAAAGTAGCCGACTCCAAATCCAACTTGAGACCAGTGACAAGTGGAGTACCACAGTGCTCAGTCCTGGGTCCTCTCCTGTTTGGCATCTACTTCTCAGAAGTCAGGGCTAATACTGCAGGTCTTTGGCTGACGAAGTTCACAGGTGACTGCAAACTAGGTGCCATAATAGAATTGCCTAATGGTGTGAACATTCTACAAAGGGGCCTCACTGAGACTAATGCTTGGTGTCAAAGTTATGGCCTCAAGCTCCATGCCAATAAGAGCACTGTCATCCCCTTTGGGAAAAACACTGTACCCATGAAGTACCACATAGGCAGTAACCTACTAAACACCAAAAGTATGATATGAGACCTTGGGACATAGGTGGACAGTAGTCTCACCTTTGTTAATCACATCGCCACAGTAGACAGGAAATCCTTCTACGTGGCACACCTCTTCACAAAGAGGTTCACCTCCAGAAAAAAAGAGTTCATTGTTCCTCTCTACTCATCCCTCATCAGACCCATTATAGAGTACAATGCCCCATTTGGCATGTACCTCGCAAGACATCTACAACAACTAGAAAGGCCACAGAAATATCTCACTAAGAGGATTACTGGCCTCAAACAGATGCCATACACAGACCGTCTCAAAAACCTCCAGCTCTACTCCATTGCTTATCACCTACTCAGAGGTGACCTCTGCCTAACATACAAAGCTATGTCAAACCCAGAGCTGTTGGACATGTTGCACTTAAAGAAATCCCAATCCCTTCGAGCCACATGCTCCAGGAACCTAAACCTTGCCACCACAATAAACAGAACATGCTGGAGGGATAGATTCCTGTCCCAGAGACTTCCCATGCTCTGGAACAGACTACCCATTCATGTCAAGCAAAGCTCCTCATTAGCCCTCTAAGAAAAATCTCATCAATTAGATGGGAAATAGGAAATTCACCCTGGGGATCACTTCTGTGGCTTTGCTACACAGGGGTGCAGGAAAATAACTTTCTTGGGTTGTGAAAGCCAGGGAAGCTTTTTGGCTAGGCTTATATAGGCCCTAGGGCCAATAGCCTAGTACCTATCTATGAACCTATATAATCAGTACATACATATATTTATATATTACAGATCTCCCCTTGTGTAGGTTATGGCCTGTAAACATTAAACAAATTTGCAACTTGCAACAATTCATTCAAAAACTTAATGCCTGCCAGAATCTGACTTCAAACCAATGAGACAATATTTCTCTTATGCTGTAGGTAACAGAGGCAGATGAACTCCATAAATGAATATTTTTTATTCTTTGGGATTAATACAAATCCCCACCAAACCCAGTTAACTCCACTAAATAAGCAGAAATGTATACCACCACAAAACAGCTACATAGATACAGTTGTACCTCAAAGGAACAAGTCCAGGGTGAACTTCAGAAGCAAACCTGCATGGTGGAACCATAATATCAATAAGCGCTATAAGAAAGGAAAAGAATCTTGATCAAAACTAACAAAACTAAAATGAACAATTCCCAGAATGTTAGAGCCTTTGTCACTGAAATAAACAAAAAGCTCAGGAGCTTAATAAAATCCACTAAAGCCAAGTTTGAGGCTAAAATAGCTATCCATGCCAAGACAATCATAAGACATTTTTATTTCTATTTGTAATCTCAAAAACATAATGCAGCAATGTCCAATGTTACCTACACTGTGGCTAAAGATATAGCTGACCTACTGGCCAATAAAGTTAGCTCCAACTTTACCCTTCTCTCCCCTCCATCTGTTCCTCTAGCTATATCTGAAACTGGCTCACCTCCAGCTATCAAACAAAACCAAGTCCCAAAAGTGCTATCAAAAGCTAAAAATATTGCATCAATGAGTCCTGGCAATATCCCTGGATGAATGTTCAATATCACGAAGTACAATTTAGCCATGCCACTTACAACAATGTTCAGTCTCAGCGTCCATACAGGTTTTGTACCAAGTGAATGGAGGACAGCTATTGTCATTCTCCTGCATAAGGGAGAACCTTTCACAGACCCAGGCAATTAAAGACCCCTAAGTCTGACCAACCTTATATGCAAAGCCATGGAATGACATATCATGGAATTAGTAAATCAGAAAATAGGGAGACTCCAAACACTGGACCCACCACAGTCTGGATTTGTGAAGGGCAGGTCATGCATACTCAAACTGGTAGATTTTTTTTGAAAAGGTAAACAAAGCACTGGATGAAGGGAAAATGGTAAATATTACATACCTTGATGTGGCCAAAGCTTTTGACACAATTCCTCACTCAGGCATAGTAGAAAAGCTAAATAAACTGGGAGTAAACCTCTATGTCCCCTCCATACTGCCAACTGCCTCAGAGTTAGGAAGCAGATAATCAAAATAAGTGAAGTAACCTTCACAAAGAGACCTGTTACCAGTGGAGTCCCCCAGGGTTCTATACTGGGACCTCTCCTGTTTGGCATCTACTTTTCTGAAGTAAAATCCAATAGTAAAGGGCTCTGCCTGACTAAGTTTGCAAATGACTGCAATCTGGGAGCAGTCACTGAATCACAAAATGGCTTAGCCGTCCTGCAAGAAGGTTTATCTCAAAGAAATAATTGGTGCCAAAAAGATGGACTGACCCTAGGATTCAATAAAGTCCATGCAGGGTCTGTGTACAGCCTACATGGAATGTATCAGTGTACATGGCCACGATCTTCCCTTGGCAGTGCTCCATGCATATTAATGGTTCGATGAGCCTAAGTGAGGTTTTGCATCACAAAACCTCACAGAACATGGGTAATGAATCTGTGTAACACTGACCGCACATCCACATACCTTTCAGCCTGTTAACCTGACCAAAACGAGTATAAGAAATAATGCCGGAGTTATGTATGCAATTATTTCACTAATTTAGAGGTATTATTTTTTTTTTTACTTTTATATGCATGTTTGCACAATGTACCACATGATTTAGCTGTGCGCAACTATACATCAGACATGCACCAGACATCTAAAAATAGAAACCGAATGTGATCATTTTTTTTCATTTTATATACATGTTTGGGCAATGCACCACATTATTTAGCTATGCTTAGCTTTGTGCAACCATGCATCAGACATGTACCAGACATCTAAAAATATAAAACCAGATGCCTTCAACTGTTTTAGCTACACAATGCTTAGCACTCCGCAAACCCCTGCAGCAAAGCTGCACTACGCTTAGTAGCACCTTCATAGTATAGGTAAAGATACACGAGTTCCCTTCACTACTCTTGTAGTGAGACAGGTTGAATGATGAACTGTAATGTATTAGGTCCTGGGTTCAAGTCCTGGGCAGTGATACCTTTTACATGTACTGCTGTGAAACTGTGTAAGATTCACTGAAGCATCCGTTCATTTTAAATTCAATTATTGTTATATTTAGAAAAAGTGTGCAATGCTAAGCATTGCTTAAACATGGGTAATGTGGGTTTCCCGTGTTTGCATGATGCTAAGTGAAGCTGAGCATTTTTGAAAGTTTCAGTATGATGGTGGGAATGCATCCTATTTAAAGGGCAATTGTCGGGAATTGCTCAGTATTCCTTGGAGTCTGATCTTGTGTGCGGGTATGGCTGTCATGGGGAAGGAGTGCTCTTTTGGGTACAGCATTGGGGTGTTCAGGAGTCTAGGATTTTTATTGGACTCCTGGTACAGCACCATGGACCCTAGATGCTGCAGAAGGACTGTGTTGACTCAGAATCAAGTCTGAGGCCTGGGATAATTTGGCCAGGGACCTGACCAGTGAAACTAGTATCCTTTACACTGGTGAGTGGTGTTGTCACCATTATGATGACATGCAATGAAGGAGCAGGGCTACTTGGTATCAGTGGATCCTAGAGGCACAGGAGTGTAACACCCCACAGATATGCAAGTAAGTTTTCTAGTAATTTATAAATATACAAGCTGAATATGTGCAAAACTGGTATACATAATGGTTTCCCTCTCTTACCACAGCTGCAGAAGAGAGGGCTTGCAACATATGGTACCATGCAAGGCTGGCCAGGAAGAGGCAAGCATGTGGTATGTAAGAAAATTAATAAAGTAATTAATGAATGCATAACTTAAAAATAAAATAAAAAAAATACAGATATTGCAGTCTTAACAGTCATGCATGAAATACCTGGGACATCATAGACTTTCATTAACATGTCAGTGCATATCTGAACTGTAAAATCAAGTAAAAGCAAGTAAGCATGCAGTACTATGTAGCATAGCTTCCAACCATTACTTAATGTTGCCGAATACCTAGATTAAGAGTAAATGTTGCGATCCGCTCATTAGCAGAAATATGCTCCTGACTGCAGTCAATAACTGATTAGGGTAAACATGTATGCTAACAGAAGTCCAAGGCAGCTATCCATGTATGGAAATGCAAGATTTGAAACAACATGAATTAGTAAAGTGTAAAAGGAAAAGGAGACAGTGCTGTGATTTCAAATACAATGTTCAGTATTACTGTAGTCACTGCTTGTGGGTACTAATCCCACACTAGCCAAATGAAATGCTTTCAATACTGTTTTCACAGTTAATCAATAAAACATAACCATGCTTGCACGTGAAGTGAATACCCACAGACCTGTGCCATGACTGTCCAGCTGCTATTATCTCTCCCTCAACTTTTTCCAGGACCATCAGGAATTGGAAGAAGCCATGCTCCTGCTGCTGGTAAGCACAAAACAGTTATGTCAGGAAATGTGGATATGCTTCAATGTCTTAGCTAAAGTGTCATCTCGGGTCTGATAGCTGAATTGATGTACTGTCTGTATAATTGTCAACTGTACAGGTATTTTCTGAATGTCCACAGTTTACACTCCTACCTCTGACTTGTAGGTATGACCATAATGTTTGACTTGAAAACTATTGCCAGGACATTAATGATTGCCATACGTGTCAACTGTACAGATTTTTGCAGAATGTCCACAGTGTACACCATTTGTATTTTGCTCATAAGATTGTTGTTTTCTAAATAATTATTTCTAAATCATTACAGATCGAGGTTAGAAAATAATGTCCACATGTCTTACTATGGGAGGTTGGGAAGTATACAAGTCCGTAATAGTGACAGCACTGTATACAGCTTAACATATATTGCACCATAGTAGTGCATAGCATAGTAGTGCAGGTATTAATGTATTGCTTTTTCCTTTATATCACAGGGGACCAGGGATGTTGGATATCTGTCCCCTACACAACCTGTCAGTGTCTCTTCAGACTTTGATGATGATGGTGGCCAAACTGAGGCAGAGTTGGGGGTTGCAGAGGCTGAATCAGACACAGCAGTTTACATACCTCATCTACCCTCATTATCATCATGCACAGCCAGTATGCCTACACATACTCAGTCCCCTGTGCCCACAGATATTGGACAGTCGGAGGGTGCAAACATTGAACAGGGAAGTACTGTGGCTTCAATGACTGTTGACAATGGCCATAGCCAAACCGTCAGTGAGGTTCCACACAGGCAGATTGATAGTGGTGCTTATAGGAGGCCTGCTGTCCCTGCACCACCTGTTGCAGGTGTCTCATCACATGTCACTCAGCATATGTTTAGGGCTGGCATGGAGGCACAGGCATGTTTGGAAAGGATCTCCTGATGAATGCTCAGGGTTATGGATGCAGCAGTCTGATATACATGACTACCTCCACCGTGCTGCTGATACCCTGGATCAGTTGACTGACACAGTGGAAAGAGGTAAGTCTGAGACAGACTGCACATTATCTGTTATAGAACGCACATTGTCTGTGATGAAAAGTCTGATTGGAGTTAAGCTTTGGCCTTGTGGTAGTAGGTCAGCAACTACATTTGCAGAGAGTCAGCGTGGCCATACCCAATCATGTTCCCATGGTGGCAGTACATCCAGTGCTCCAGAGGGGAGTGTGCTGTCCACATCAAGATGTAGCAGGCCACTGGCTTGTTGTTCTGAGCATTCATGCAAAGGACACATGACCGACAGACATCAGTCACCTTCAGGTAGTAGCACAGCATCTGACCTTGGGTATGGAGGTGCCAGTGCAACTCCTGGCAGAGCCAGTTCTCATGTTCAGGGGCAGAGATGATGAACTGTCAGCTCTACCATGCACAGCTCACAGCTGTCTAACATACAGACATGTAGGGCTAGCACTGAGCTTGGCTGTGTTCATGCAGACACTCGCATACCAATGTCACATTGAGGACACCAACACACACACATTCCCATTATCCATCTTGCCTGCTTCCCTTGCTTACTCACACACATGCTTGCAAACCTATTGGGTCAGCCTAGGTCTCCTGCACCCTCACACAACACCTTGTGCAAGTGATAACTGTACTACATCCCTATCACCTTTATCATGGATGCAGAGACATAAAGCTATATGTCTGATGCACAGAGTGGCCATCTACATTAGTATGAATTCCTTTCATCCATCGGTGCTGTTGACATGCTACTTGTACTGGTCATTTACAGATATTATACTTTGCCATTTATACTGTGGTAGCATAATAATTTGTCTGCATTAAAATGGATGCTGTTGTAAGGTCTGTGGAGTCAATCATTGAAATGTGTCTCATGGAAATATCTACATTTCTCTTTCAGGATTCTATAGTACATCTTCAAGCAACCAATCAACGTCAGCGCACAGGACTGAATGTCAGCACAGAAGACAAATGTCAGAGTGGCAATACAGTATAGGTTCATAGGTGTTTACTGGCCAACGAACACAAGGGCTTTTTAAAGCCTAGCCATGCATCCCATATCTCTGACAAGTTCTGATACCATTGATAAGTGTAAGAAGGGGGATGGGAGGTGAAACATTTACAAGTAGGGGCCTGGGAGATGAGCCATTTACAGTTTGCCTGTGTCCATTAGAGATATAGGTGCCAAACCAGGGATGAATTCCAAGTGACCCATTCAATTGTCCAAGTTGTGCTTGAATTGTGTTGGGGAGGAACTCTGCTTCCCACGGATGGGGAGCCTGTTCCATAGGGGGGGGGTAGTCTCTGGGATACATAGCTGTATCATATGGTAATTCTGGTGCTGTTTGTTTTGTGGATATAGGGGTCTGACAATGCCCTGTATGCCAGGCATAAATCTCCCCTCAAAAGCATGTAGGAGACCGAATACAAGGATAGGTCCTTGACGCGGTTTGCACAGGACATTTTACTTACGCCCTGTATTGGTTTAATGAAGAACATCTGTGGATATTCCAGTTGTTGGATATGCCTGGTTAGGTACATACCAAAGGGGGCATTGTACTCAATGACAGGTCTGAAGATTGCCGAATACAGTGGAACAATGACTTCCTTGGACTTAGATGCCATACCTTTATTTATAAGTTGTGCAACATAGAATGTTTCCTCAATACTGTAGACACATGATAGTCAAAGGCTAGATTACTATCTATGTGTGTTCCTAAGTCCCTGACTACTGGGTCAACTGTTATAGCTATGTTGTCAATATAATAGTAATCAGGGGTGGATGACTTCCCAAAGGATAGTATTATGCATTTCTTGGCATTTAGGTTTAGTCCATGGCTCCGACACCAGTTGTATGTCTGTGTCAGCCCCTCTTGGAGAACATTTGTGTCAGTGTGGGATTCACTGACAGCTCATAATTTGTAATTATATGCAAACTTAGTCAGCCAAAGACCACTGACATTGACCTTGACATCAGAGAAGTAAATGCCAAAAAGGAACGGTCCAAGGACTGATTCCTGAGGGACTCCACTTGTGACTGGCCTCTTTATAGAGGTGGACTCCCCAATTCTAACTTCCTGGGTCCTGTCTATTAGCTAGTTGGCTATCCACTGGGTGACATACAAGTTTGAACTTAACCTCTTAGTTTTTCAACAATGCCTGACTAGGGTATAGTGTCAAATGCCATGTCAGGTCAAAGTAAGCAGTGTGAACCATTTTTCCCTCATCCATTGCTTTGGATACCTTCTCAAAGAAGTCCACCAGGTTGAGGAGGAATGCTCTTCCCTTGACAAAACCAAACTGGGTTAGGTCTAGTGTCTGTAGGTGTAATATATTGCTATTGATCATTTGCATATAAGACTACTGAGACTTATGGGTCTGTAGATGACCCACCTTTGTGTAGAGGAATGACTGTTGCGGTTCTCCATTCATGAGGCATGAAGCCTGTCTGGAGGCTACAGTTAAATAGTAATTCCAGAGGCCCTGATAGGTCATGTTTCATGCTATTTAGAAGGCATCCTGGGATATTGTCTGAGCCCATTGATACAATGTTGTTGGTCATAGAGAGAGCATTAAGGACCTGTTCCCTAGTGATAGTAGAGGGAGTTATATTTGATGGTATTTCCTGAGGGAAGGTTGGGGGAGAGGGTAAAGTTGGAATTGAATTTATCAGCCAGGGCATTTGCTATATCTGCAAAAGTAAATTAAGGCACCAAAGTTACACACTGGAAATCAGTCACTGTACTTTATTGCAGAAGACAAACGGTAAGCGCTTTCACAACTTAATGTTGCTTCATCAGACCACATCACTACAACTGATGCTTGGTTAAATACTAGGACAATTAGTATGACATCACAATTTAAAGAGATATTACTCCACTAACATAAGAACATATATCAATATCCATAAGAAAAATGCATAAAATATATAGAAAGGTGTGTATTTACACACAATAATATTTAAAAACAATCATATTTAAAAACAATAATATTTAAAAAAGGGGGGTGTCATCCCTGATGGTTATTAATATATATATATATATATATATATATATATATATATATATATATATATATATATGTACATATACACACACATATAACAATAATAGTACAATGAAAATATATATATATATATATATAAAAAAACTCATGTTTTAGTGTTTAAGGCGCCTGGCCTTAAGGTAAGGAACTAACGAGGTGCAGCCATTCAAACCAGGATATCTATCTGCTTGTAATTTAGTGATCCATTGTTGTTCTAATTCTTCAGTGTGGTTTTCTATGTCACCACCACTGTTTGTCCTTACTATTTGTTGTAAGATTAAAAATTTAAAACAATGGCTACTGTCTGTATTCAGGACATGGTTAGCTAGAGCATTTGATTGCTTCTGGTTCCGTATGTCCCTTATATGTTCTAACATTCTTTCTTTAAAGCTCCTATTTGTTTTGCCTACATAATAGGCATAGCATGCTTGGCAAAAACAAAAATAAACAACATCGACACTTTTACAACCATAATAATTCTTCGTATAAAGTTTAAAACATTTCACAGGATGAATGTACTCATTTTTAGTGTAGACATGCTGACAAGCAGCACAATTCCTGCACGGGAAGGTGCCCTGTCTGTTTGAGAGATTTTTTTCTAAAAGACTGATGTTCTCTATTACAGAGTTGCTGCTTTAAAGACACATTATTTCTAAAACTGAAGTTTGGGGGGTCACCAACTGTGGAAACCAGACCTGGTATTTCATGTAATAAGTGCCAATTCTTTTTAATAATTTCCGTATACTTATTGATGTCACTTGCAAATCTAAAACCTATTCTAAACTTATTTCTATCAATACTTGTATCATAAGGTATACTTGTATCAGCACTATAAGAGCTCATGTATGGTTTACATCTTGTAGATCTCAATTTCCATGCATCTGCTATCACTCTAGTGATTTCTGAGCTAGAATAGCCTCTTGTTTGAAATTCGTCTTGTAAATTATTTAAAGCATCTACTGCCTCTTCATCATTATTATGTAGGCGTAGGGTTCTATAGACCTGTGCTTTGAGGACATTTCTAGGTATGTGTCTCGGGTGCATGCTTGACCTGTGCAGACAGGCATTGGTTCTTGTAGGTTTGTGATAAATACTGGTTCTTATCTGCTTTAAATCAGTAAGGGTGACACTCACATCCAAGAAATCAACACATGTATCAGAAAAAGTAAAAGTAAACTTCAAAAATTCTGTAGTACTATGCAGGTAATCAATGAAATTACTGATATTTTCACCATGCCCTTTCCACAAGACAAAAACATCATCCACGAAACGGACGTACCAGAGAATGTAGCCAAAAAATGGGTTAACATCTGACAAAACATATTGTTCTTCCCATCGTACTAGTGATAGATTGGCGTAGCTATTTGCACACGAAGTGCCCATAGCCACGCCAGTCTTCTGTAGAAAACATTTATCCTGAAAAGCTACAATGTTATTTTCAAGTATAATCTCCAATAGTGCACAGACTAGCATAATCTTATTAGTAGTCAGCTTCTTATTCATATTGAGGAATTCTCTTATTCTATCAATACCCCAAACATTTGGAATACTAGTAAAAAGAGATTCAATGTCCATGGTAAGGAATACAAATTCTTCATCATTATCAATGGTTTCCATTCTATTTTGCAACCGCTGTAAAAACATTTTTGTGTCTCTAAGAACTGTATAACAACTATACAAGAACTCATGTAAAATGCCTTCTACATAAATAGATAGAGGCTCAGTGCACCATCCTGCTCCTGATACGATGGGGCGTAAAGGAGGAACCGTGGGATGTTTATGGATTTTAGGGAGTCCATAGATCCTAGGAACTAGAGGTTTTTGTACTGAAAAATAATTAAATAAGGATTCATCAATTAATCCTGTAATCAGTAAATTAAACACTAAAAAAGACACTTTATCAAAGATAGCAATTACAGCTGTTTTTGTCAGCATTTGATAGGTACAAGTATCTAATAACAAAACCTTCATCTGGTTAACATATAAATCTTTGTCCATTAATACAATTTTACCACCTTTATCTGCTTGTTTAATAATAAGAGAATGTAAATCCTGCAATTCATGTAGAGCCCTATATTCTTCTGTATTTAAATTATGAAAGGTGCAGCCTTGCATACCAGGAGTATAAGCTTCATTAAAAGCATTTTCACAGATATCTAAAAATCTTTGTATGCCTGGAGGGGTGGGAGGTACAAAAGTGCTAGGTTTCGTGTATATATTTACATTGACATTTTCATTATTATGAAACACGCATTTTAACGATAAATTCCTACCAAGCAATTTCAAGTCTATAGAACCCTACACCTACATAATAATGATGAAGAGGCAGTAGTTGCTTTAAATAAGTTACAAGACGAATTTCAAACAAGAGGCTATTCTAGCTCAGAAATCACTAGAGTGATATCAGATGCATGGAAATTGAGATCTACAAGATGTAAACCATACATGAGCTCTTATAGTGCTGATACAAGTATACCTTATGATACAAGTATTGATAGAAATAAGTTTAGAATAGTTTTTAGATTTGCAAGTGACATCAATAAGTATACGGAAATTATTGAAAAGAATTGGCACTTATTACATGAAATACCAGGTCTGGTTTCCACAGTTGGTGACACCCCAAACTTCAGTTTTAGAAATAATGTGTCTTTAAAGCATCAGCTCTGTAATAGGGAACATCAGTCTTTTAGAAAAAAATCTCTCAAACAGACAGGGCACCTTCCCGTGCAGGAATTGTGCTGCTTGTCAGCATGTCTACACTAAAAATGAGTACATTCATCCTGTGAAATGTTTTAAACTTTATACGAAGAATTATTATGATTGTAAAAGTGTCGATGCTGTTTATTTTTGTTTTTGCCAAGCATGCCATGCCTATTATGTAGGCAAAACAAATAGGAGCTTTAAAGAAAGAATGTTAGAACATATAAGGGACATACGGAACCAGAAGCAATCAAATGCTCTAGCTAATCATGTCCTGAATACAGACAGTAGCCATTGTTTTAAATGTTTAATCTTACAACAAATAGTAAGGACAAACAGAGGTGGTGACATAGAAAACCACACTGAAGAATTAGAACAACAATGGATCACTAAATTACAAGCAGATAGATATCCTGGTTTGAATGGCTGCACCTCATAAGTTCCTTACCTTAAGGCCAGGCGCCTTAAACACTAAAACATGAGTTTTTTTATATCTATATATATTTTTCATTGTACTATTATGGTTCAGGGATGACATCCCACATTTTTTTAAATATTATTGTTTTTAAATATGATTGTTTTTAAATATTATTGTGTGTAAATACACACCTTTCTATATATTTTATGCATTTTTCTTATGGATATTGATATATGTTCTTATGTTAGTGGAGTAATATCTCTTTAAATTGTGATGTCATACTAATTGTCCTAGTATTTAACCAAGCATCAGTTGTAGTGATGTGGTCTGATGAAGCAACATTAAGTTGTGAAAGCGCTTACAGTTTGTCTTCTGCAATAAAGTACAGTGACTGATTTCCAGTGTGCAACTTTGGTGCCTTAATTTACTTTTGCTGTTGTTGTGTGTTTTGGGCACCTCAGTGTACCTGCAGCCATTTGGTTTTTGCATCTTCATTTGCTATATCTTCTGGCTCATTATAGGTGGCTTAATTTACAATGAGCCCTTCACACAATTGTGTATTGTCTTTGAGGCTGCGGACATAGCTAAAGTATTCTTTGTGGCTGTCCTTGGCCTAGGAGGCCAAACTTACTCAAATTTGGCTTTGGTAGACTTTATTTGTCATCTGTTTTTTGTTTAGTTTAAAGGAAGTGCTTTCATCCTGCTGGGTGCTGCACCTCCTAACTTTTACCATGATTTTCTTCCTCCTGTCATACATCTGACTGATTTTGTAATTCCACCAGGGTGGCTTGATTTTGAGTTAGTTCTGTACTTCTTCCTGGTGGGTACAGCTGCCTTTTTGCAGCTATTAACATGCTTATACAGGGTTTTTGTGAACACTTTTGCGTAATCTGCAGTGTTCTCAGAGTTTATGAGGGCTTGACATTTTGCCAGGTTATCACTTAATATCAGAGGTTTAAGCTTAGAGTAGCTCCTGAATTTTCCATGTTTAGCATTTATTTTTTACTTCAAAGACCATTTTGTGGTCTGACCTTACCAGGGAAGACATTACAGTTGACGGTGTGCATCACTCTCCCATATTAGTGAGGAGCAGATCCAGTATGGTTGCACCCCTGGTTGGTGTATTGACTATCTGGTCCAGGGAGTTTGTGTTTACAAATTCCAGGAATCTCTGTGCCTGTACGTTTGGTGTCGTATAAGATTCCCAGTTAATAGTGGAGTAATTAAAGTCACCCATGAATATATTATTGGGTTGGATGTTTAGTGTTTCTAATAAGTTTAAATAAATAGTATGGGTTTCCTGGGTCATAGAGGGGCACCTATAGCTTGCAAAAAGTAGTATGGGATTTTCCTCTGGTGATTTGAACATGGAGCAGCTCAAGTGCATTGTCCTGTTTGGCCAGCTTTGAAGTATATTTAGTTTTGATGTAAATAGGGGCACCTCCACCTTTAGTCCCTGCCTTTGAAGTAGCTGGTCTAAATGTGTGGAAGTCAATATAACCTTGCAGCCTAAACCATGTCTCAGTGACCACACATATGTCCACATTCTCTAGGCTGAAGAGAGCTTCTAGAGAGTGGAGTTTTTTGTTTAGACTCCAGGCATTGAGCAGTAGCACCTTAAGATTTCCTTGGTTTTGACTTGTTATGTTGGAAGTACTTTCTGTTTGGCATTGCCTAAAAAGGCGCTATGAGGGAAGACGATGTTTTAGCTAATATTCGAAAGCCTAGTGGGGAGGATGGTCTGTTGACCATCTCCTTTCATGCTGACTTAGAATGACAGCAGAAGCTAAGCCATTTATTAAAGTCAGTCATCTTTGTTCGTATTGTGGCATCATCCTTGGAGAAGGTGAAATGCTGATCAATGCTAGGCTCATATCAGTGTGGGACACATGTTCCAAGAGCTCCAAGAAGTCTCTCTTAATATAGCCTAGGGAGGTATGTCTCAGGTTATGAGACATGAAAGAAAAAAATGTTTGAGTGCAAAAAAATAAAAAAAAATGTTTAACATCAGGATCTAGGCATACAACATCAGGGGGATATATTTCCATAAGAACAAGATATCTGATTAAGGTTAGAGACAAAAAATATAAGAAATGGAAGAGAGGTCGAACAACTTTGAAAACTGAAATAAACAAGCTGGACAAACAGATTACTCATAGTGTGAGACAAGATCAAGAAAAATTTGAAGAAAATTTATATAAAGATATTGAGCATAACAGGAAACCTTTTTATAGATCCATAAAATGTGGAAGGAGTAAAGACACACAACTTGATAAACTGTGTGCAGATTGTAAAATATAGTTTCAGACACAACAGATTATAGATATATTTACAAAATCTTATGGAAATCAGTTTGACTCCACAAAAGGGGTGGTAAGTTGTCCTAGTGACATCCAGGTAACCCCAGACACTGGAATCAAATTAGATTTTATTGAAAAAGAACTGCCCAAACTGGATCCAAACAAAGCACAGGGAGGAGACGGAATTGGTAACAATGACCTGAAAACACTTCAGCTAGAACTTACAGTGCAATTATATCTATTATTCACCAGGTCATATAAATTTGGTGAGATTCCTCAAGATTGGACAAATGCACTTATTAAGCCGGTCTTTAATGGAAAGTGGAGTAGGACAAACCCAAGTCATATAGATCCTTAAGTCTACTTTCATGTTGTGGAAAAATAATGGTGAAGGTAGTATTGGATAAGTTATTGTCAGAACTGGATAGGTTGGGACTTGAAACCATACATCAGCTTGCATATATTGAAAAAAGATCTATTATCACCTGTAACATTATGTTCTATAACAATAAAATAACAGCTATGAATAAAAAATTGTGCTATGAAGTGATTTATATAGTTTTAACCAGCATTTGACAGGATCATGCACAAAACACTGATCAATAAATTAGTACAACTAGGTATTGATGCACTCTTGGATATCTTGGATGGATAGCTACATGGTTTAAAAGTAGGACATGGCAAGTATCATACAGAAACTGCACAAGTGAAATCCTTGGTTACAGTCAGGGTGTCCCACTGTAACACAAGGCTCTGGATCTGCTCCTCACTGATATGGGAGAGTGATGCACACCCTCAACTGTAATGTCTTCCTTGGTAATCCTTTAAATTATATCTTTCAGACCTAACTTTTTCATCTGAGGTGTTCTACAGTCTATATGCAGATGACCTGAAATTGGGTAAACTGATTACATGTGTTACAGATAAGAAATGTCTGCAAAATAACTTGACTAAATTGACCATTTGGACACAGGAGAATAATATGCTGAAAAATACATCAAAAACTAAGCATATGAGATTTGGAAGACAAATTGAAAGCTGAATATTTAATACAGCACACAGTGATTGAAACTGTTGACTCATTTAAGGACCTGGCTACATGGATAGATTCAGCTATGTTTTTTTCTAATCATATCAACCAATGATAGTTATAGAACTATAGGTTGTATAAAAAGATTATAAAGTCTAGGGAATCAAAAGTAACCAAGTCATTGTTTGTTAGTTACATTAGACGCAAACATGAGTATGGAATAACAATATGGAAACTCTATAAGAAAACAAGCATGAGTAAACTGGAAAGAGTACAGCAAAAATAAACCAAGGGCATCCATGGATGTGAGAATTTAAGTTACTATGAAACACTAAAATATCTGAACTTGTACAGTGTCTCTTACAGATATCTAACAGGAGATCTTATTCAGTTATATAGAACATTTAGAGACAGCTACCTCTGGGAATGTTTGGAGTTATTAAAACGTACCAGAGAATCATCAGACAACCTATGCAGAAGATTCTATAGGAATGAGAACTGCACTAATTGGTTCTCTGAAAGAGTAGCTGGTGCACAGAACAGACTACCTACTTACATTAAAGCAAATACTAGTTTAGATATTTTTAAGAACAGCCCGGACACTTATTATGGGAACAAGTGTTTTGGTATTTTGGCAAGCAAGAAGGGTAGTAATGCCCTGCTTGAAATATTTGTATGTATGTATGTACTCCCACATGGACTATGACTGAGTCATATTGTTAATTGTGATCCAGTGACGAGTGCATTTGTAATGTGGTGGATCCTATCCCCTAATAAATAACTGACTGTGTCTTTCTGCTTGCTCAGCCTGGTGAGAGGCACATCAGTGTGTCTCACAATGGAGTCTCCAATGACGAGAATGTTGGATTGTGTGGTGACTTACCATTTGGCCTTAGAGGGTGAGCCTCCATGTGATATATCCCTATATGTTGATGTGGGTGTTGTTTTGAAAAGTGTATTTGGGGCTGCTGAGGTTATTTGTTATCTGTACTTCATCTAGGAGGTCTTTGTGGTTTAGAAAAGTTACATTTAACTGCCTCAGCGTATGTCTGCTTTGAATTGTATGTGATGGGTGTGGCACATGTACTACTGACTACCTTACTGATATTAGGAGTACCTTTATGTGAGAGCTTTGCCTTCAGTGACATTGTGTAAATACATCTCTCACATACCATTTCAGTGTGAGAATGAACTGGTTGTCAGTAAACATGAGGCAATTTCTACATTGCTTTAGGATGCCCATATTCACCAAGGTGGTGATGGACACAGTGGGAAAATTCATATCCATGGCAACAGACCCTTTTTTATTGATTAGACAGTTGTAGTGAGAATATCAATCCATGTCATGTGTATCTGGTTTGCAACTATGAGGACAGTGCTTGTCGCTGTAGGCTAGTTGTCCAGTGTGCAACTAGGTATTGGAGAAAATTTGGTTGTTCTTTTACATGAAAAATGTCACTCAGGTTTTCTGAGTCTGTACAGAGCACTGGCAAACACTTGAGGGAAAACTAATATGTAGACCCTGAAAATTAAGGATGAAGTATTAAGGCAGATATTCTGAAGTTATACACAAACCAAGCAGTGCTCACTGAAAACAAAGAATTAGCTTGTCAAGAATAATGAAAAAAGAGGGGAGTTGCATGAATTTCTACTGCCTGGCTACTACTAGTGCTGGTCTCACTACAGCTTCACTGTGCTGGGATACAATGCTCTTTTGCTTCTTATCTCACCAGATGCAAAACGTTGACACCAATCCCAAGATAAGAAGTAGGCCACAGCCTGTTTGGTGATCTACAGTCTTGTCCCAGATGATGCAAGGGACTCTAGGCTTGTTGTAGCCCTTTCCACTTAGATGCCTTGAATGGCAACCAGGCCAATCAGTTCAGTTTTGCATGTATTATGCCTTGGGTTCTGAGATTTGTAGGATGTGACTAGGGTAGTGACCTGATGGTGATTAGGAGTGTTGTTGCATCACAATGTAATGTGCAATGACAGATGACATGGATGTCCAAGGTTTATCTAGCAAGGTCCACAGCGGCAGTGATCCATGTTAGATAAATTTCCACAGCAATTCATGCAGGCTGCTCTTCACCAGGGTAATGGAGGTGCTCTGCTTGACATGGGTGTGAGGCCTACTCCTGAGAACTCTCGCTCCAGCATGTCCTATGTATGTCATACAGTACATTTAGGTCTCTGGAACATGTAACTGTAGTACCAAAGTAGTTCTCAAAACTTCCATTTGCTGTCTGGTTGTTTGAAAGGCATTGTAGCCTTGAAAGGTCAAAGTCTTTACTGCAAACTTAAACAAGTTTTCTGTGCATGCACAGACATCCACATCTTCACTGCAAAAAGTGACTACAGAGAGTGTGTTTTATGCTGTGAACCCCAAGGGTTTAGCAACATGACCCTTACTTTCCTGGAGTTGAACATTGTCACATTTGTAAGTCTGCTCTTGTGACTGCCTAATAACAGGATTTTGGTTCAGACAAGTGCCATATGCCTGACAAAGCAGCGTACTCAATCCACCATATTATCCCACAGTGTCAGGTACTCTTTCACCTTAGAATGACATCATACAATAATAACATCTTACATGTATGCATCTGTCAGTCTACTGCATAACCATGGCCTTTTTTGACATATACACAAGCAATAATGTATTGCTAATGACATTAACAGTATCTGTTGAAGAGAAGTTGACAGCACCCCATAGGCTGATATAAAATGCTCTAACTAACGTCCATATACACCAAGTTGGCTGCATTGAGAATAGTACCACTAGCCATCTGTGTTTACAGAGCAGTGACCGCACACACACACACACACACACACACACACACACACACACACACACACACACACACACACACACACACACACACACACACACACACAGTTGGCTGCAGTGAGAATAGAATCCCTACTTATCTAAGTTCACAGACTATAGAACACAAGACTTTTGCATGCATTACAGCTCAAGTCTGACATTAACATGACTTTAGATAGTCTTATAGTACATGATATCAGCAGGCCTTATGGAGGACACCAGTTTGGAGGCTTGCATCAACTGCAAGGCCCAAAACAGTGCAAAACCATGCCATTGTGGAATTCACACATGCACTCTTCATGGAGTGACACACACACAGTTGCCTGCAATGAGAATACAACCCCTACCTATCTAAGTTTACAAATTGTAGAATGCAATATTTGCCACATGCACCATGGCTCAAGTCTCACATTAACATGATGTTAGGTAATCTTATTGTACACAACATCAGCAGCCCTTATGAAAGACAACAGTTTGGAGGCCTGCATCAACTGCAAAGACCAAAAGAGTGCACAACCATGCCATTGTGGAAGTCAGTGACACACGCACACCAAATGGGCTGGAGTGAGATTAGAACCGCTACTTATCAACATTTACAGACTACAGAACACAGCA